>NC_057808.1:275242238-275429225 GCF_018294505.1 Triticum aestivum
TGGCTTCCTGGAAGCTTCCTTGAAGTAGGCTCCAAGTCTCCTGGATCATGTTCGTTCCGAAAAATCACGTTCCCGAAGGTTTCATTCCGTTTGGACTCCGTTTGATATTCTTTTTCTACGAAACTCTGAAATAGGGAAAAAATAGCAATTCTGGGCTGGGCCTCCGGTTAATAGGTTAGTCCCAAAAATAATATAAATGTGAATAATAAAGCCCAATAATGTCCAAAACAGAAGGTAATATAGCATGGAGCAATCAAAAATTATAGATACGTCGGAGACGTATCACACCTTCCTGCGGGCGAATGTCGATGTGTTTGCGTGGCAAGCATCCGACATCCCCGGTGTTCCCAGGGAGGTGATTGAGCACCACCTAGCTGTCTGTCCTCATGCGTGACCCGTCAAGTAGAGGTCAGAAAGCAGGCTCTGGAGAGGCAGGAGTTCATCACAGAGGAGATCAGGAAGTTGGAAGCGGCGGGTTTGGTGAGAGGAGCGCTCCATCCGACGTGGTTGGCCAATCCGGTAGTGGTGCGCAAGGCAAATGGGAAGTGGAGGCTGTGTATTGACTACACAGATATCAATAAGGCTTGTCCTAAGGACCCCTTCCCGTTGCCGCGCATCGACCAGATTGTCGACTCGATGGCCGGGTGTGATCTACTATTATTCCTCGACGCCTACTCGGGCTATGTATTGCTTTTTACGGATGCCTTTCGGGTTGAAGAGTGCTGGCCCGACGTTTGCAAGAGCAGTCCAAATTGGTTTTGAACCCCAACTCCATAGAAATATGGAGGCATACATGGATGACATAGTGGTCAAAACCAAGGACGGGGCAACTCTTGTGCAAGATCTGGAAGAGCCATTTGCCAACCTAGGCAAGATCAACCTTAAGCTGAACCCTGAGAAGTGTGTCTTCGGCGTTCCGTCTGGCAAGCTTCTCGGATTCTTTGTGTCGCAGCGCGGGATTGAGGCAAACCCAGACAAAATCAAGGCTATTGAACAGATTGAGGCGCCCAAGCGGATCAAGGATGTGCGTCGGCTCACCGTCTGCGTCGCCGCCATGAGCCGATTCATCTCCAAGTCCGCCGAGCGCGCCCTTCCCTTTTTCAAAATCTTGAAGAAGGCAGGCCCGATGGAGTGGACCCCAGAAGCCGAGGCGGCGTTGCAGGATCTGAAGAAATACCTTTCCTCCACGCCAATACTGGTTGCGCCTAAACCGCAAGAACCGTTGCTGCTGTATCTAGCGGCAACGAATCAAGTGGTCAGCGCCGCACTGGTGGCACAGAGGGAGGTCGACGAGGACGCAATGGCGATGACAGAACCAGCGGACAGCGAGCCAAAGATTCCCCCAACAGGACCTGGTGCCCGCAAGGCAAGGCCCCCGGTAGAGTCTGATGCCATCAGGGCAACGCCCGCACAGTCAAGCGAAGTGGTGCAGAAGAAGAAGATGATGCAGCACCCGGTTTACTTTGTCAGCTCCCTCTTGCAGGGGGCTAGGTCGAGGTACTCTGGTGTGCAAAAATTGCTCTTCGTCCTCCTTATGGCCTCGAGGAAGCTGCGTCATTACTTCCAAGCCCACGAGATCACTGTCGTCACCCGCCTCCCGTTACAACGGATACTGCACAACCCAGATGCAACGGGGAGGATTGTGGAATGGGCCTTGGAGTTGTCGAGCTTTGGGTTGAAGTTTGTCCTCAACAATCCAGAGCAGAATCTTGGCAGAGTTCATTGCTGAATGGACCTCAACACCTGACGAAGAAATCCAAGAGACCGCTCTCCCCGGCAAGGAAGAGGACCGCGACTGGATCATGTACTTTGATGGGGCTTACTCCCAGCAAGGCGCCGGTGCCGGTGTGCTGCTTGTCGCACCCACCGGAGAGCACCTCAAGTACGTGATCCAGATGCACTTTCCCACGGAGATGTCCACAAACAACACTGCTGAGTACGAGGGGCTGCTTGCCGGTCTCAGGATTACGGCAGACCTCGGGGTGAAGAGGCTCATCGTCAGGGGTGACTCGCAGCTTGTCGTCAGACAAGTCAACAAGGATTACCAGAGCCCATTGATGGAGGCCTACGTAGATGATGTGAGGAAGCTGGAGGAGCGCTTTGACGGTATCCAAGCGGAGCACGTTCCCCGAGCGGAGAACGACATCGCCGATCACCTGTCGAAGCGTGCTGCATTCAAGCTACCTGTGGAGCCAGGTACCTTTTTGCTCCAGTTAACTCAGCCATCCGTCGAACCGTCAACAGGGCGGAACAAGCGGAGGAAATCAGGTCCCGGCAAGTACTTTCCCGCCGAGCCCCCTGGGGCTGCTGGCAAGGATGCTGCCGTGGACGCTGAGCCTGCCAAAGAGCAACTGGCTCCGGCAGGGCGACAAGCCCTGGCCGTGGAGACAACCGCTCCCATGGTAGAGGAAATGCCTTTGGTCCTTGCCGTTGAGCCCCAGGCTCCGGCGTGGGCGCAGCATACTGTCTGATTCCTCCAAACAGAGGAACTTCCTAAGGAGCAGGAAGAAGCGGAAAAAGTAGCCCGTCGGTCTGCCCTGTACCAGTTCGTCGATGACGTCCTGTACAGGAGAAGGCCGAACGGTGTGAAATTGAAGTGCATCCCCCGGGAGGAAGGACTGGAGCTGTTGGCAGAGATACATGGAGGCATATGTGGCTCCCACATAGGGTCGAGGGCCCTTGCCGGCAAGGCGTTCCGGCAAGGTTTCTTCTGGCCCACCGCCCTCCAGGATGCGACGACACTAGTAACCAAGTGTGAAGCGTGTCAGTTCCATTCAAAGAAGCTTCATCAACCAGCTCAAGCCCTTCAAACGACCCCTCTCTCCTGGCCATTCTCGGTCTGGGGGCTCGACATACTGGGCCCTTTCCCCCATGCTGTCGAGGGCTTTGAGTACTTGTACGTTGCAATCGACAAGTTCACAAAGTGGCCAGAGGTGGGACCAGTGAGGAAGGTGACAGCACAGTCAGCCGTCAAGTTCTTCAAGGGACTAGTCTGCCGTTTTGGTGTGCCAAACAGAGTCATCACCGACAACGGCACGCAGTTCACAAGCCACACCTTCATGCAGTACATTCAAGACCTCGGCAGCAAGGTCTGTTTTGCTTCCGTGGCACACCCCCGGAGCAACGGCCAAGCAGAGAGGGCGAATGCTGAAGTGTTGCGAGGCCTGAGAACGAAGACTTTTGACATGCTGCACAAGAGCGGAAGGCGCTGGATTGATGAGTTGCCGGCGGTTCTTTGGTCGATCAGGACGACGCCAAATCGAGCCACCGGTCAGACACCCTTTGCCCTAGTATATGGGGCGGAGGCAGTTCTCCCCACGGAACTCATATACGGGTCACCTCGAGTGCTCGCTTATGATGAGCTTGAGCAAGAGCAGTTGCGGCAAGATGACGCGACGCTCCTTGAGGAAGATCGTCTTCGGGCGGCTGTGAGAGCAGCACGCTACCAGCAAGCCTTGCGCCGCTACCATAGCCGCAAGGTTCATGCCCGAAGCTTTGAGGAAGGCGACCTTGTTCTTCGGCGCGTTCAGTCGGCCAAGAATTCCAACAAGTTGACGCCGAAGTGGGAAGGCCCTTATCGGGTAATACGAGTCACCAGGCCTGGCGCAGTCCGCCTGGAGACCGAAGATGCTGTTCCAGTGAGCAACTCCTGGAACATCGAGCATCTTCGCAAGTTTTACCCATAAGGCGCGGCTTGCCGGGCCCCCGACAAGCCACCTTTTGTACAAGCCTTGCCGGCAAGGCATGTAACCCTTTGTACAAAGCCAGGCGCAGACCCTGAGCACAAATAAATGAAGCGCTGGCGCCCTAAGTTATAGCATGCATGCTAGGTCGAGTCTCTTCCTTGGTTAGGGTTGATAGTGCTTAGCGGCGACTAACCCCTAGCCTAGAGGTCGAGTGCGCGTCTCTCTGTTCTTTTCTGCCCTCCTTTGGTTCGCAGGGCACATGGGCACTTCTGCTGAGCTACTTGGAAGAAAGGGAACGGACCGGCGTCCCGACCCCGGCAAACCAGAGTTGCCGGGGGCTGCAAGTACAAGGATCCAACCGCGGCAAGACAAGGTTGCCGGGGGCTGCAGATCCAGATAAGTCTTTTATCCTCTGTCATGCATTTCGGTACGGAACCGGGACATGTGAAACCTCGTTTTTTCTCCAGGCTACCGTGCTCCCCTTTTTCCTATACCTAAGGATTATCTCCTGGAACCGGATTTGGTTGTAGCCGCGGCGGCAAGGAGATAGAACGAGGAGCCTAAGCCCACTTCATCCCTGCCTCCGCCAAGGGCGCAAGAGTGGTCGAGCGAAGTGAGGGGGACGGCAAGGCCTGTTGCCGGGCGAAAAACGTTTATCTTAAATAGTAACAAGGATTCACTCCTTGTCGCGGGGTCCACCCACGAACGAAAACCCCGGCAAACATCCCTTTTTCATTAAAAACATCCCACACAGGTACAGTTCATACGGAATGAAAAACATGAGCAAGGGGATTACAGGTGCTAAATTTAACGAAGGCCCGAAGGCTTACAAACTAAAAAAGAGATGAGATGCCCGTAATCCCTTTCTTGTCCCTCTCCTCAGGAGGCAGGTCAAGAAGGCGAAAGGGAAAAAGGGGTGCCTAGGCAAGCGACGAGCAGCAGAAAGCACCAAGAGAACACCTCGGCGGCTACCCAAGGGTGGGCCGGTGATGACGGTGTCGGGAAAGGAGCTGGAAGACGAGGTGGCAGGTCGCCAGACATGAGACGAAGGCGTCGGTGTCTGCGTACTCCGAGTTGACAGCCTTGCCGCCCGCCCTCTTCCTCTTCCGCAGCCTCCCGACGCCAGCCGCCCAAGGAGACGGCCCCGAGAAGTTCAAGGAGCTGTCCCCTCCCCCGGCAAAACTCCGCCAGAGGAGCGGCCAGGTGCAGATGCTGCTGCTGCCGCACCCGCCCAAGCGCGGGGCGTCCGATGCCTAGTCGGACTCATCCTCGTCATCTGCCCCGCTGTCCTCCTCGTCACTTTCGCTCGAGGAAGAGCTTCCATCATCGGAGTCTCTGTCGGAGGAGCTCTCCACGCAACACTTCAGGCGAGTTCCAAAATCTCCGAAGACCTTGACGGAGAGCAACCCGTCCTCCATTAATTTGAAGTAGAGGATGAGCCCCCCCGTCAGGCTGTGGATGTGAGCGAACGTCTTCCATCCACGGCAGAGGTACATGACCCGAGGAGCCGGGAAGTCGACGTCGACCCGCGTGCCCCCATTCCCGCAGCCCCTCGTGTGCAACCTGAGGGTCTGGGGCGGGTCACGCTCCATCTCCCGAGCAAACAGGGCGGGAAGACAAAGACGGCGACACGGAGGCCGGAACAACCTGATGAAGAACTTGCGGAGCTGGTCTCCAACGTGGCCCTCCGTTGGGAAAGGCATCATTGGCGGGGGCGAGGCCGGTGCGCCGCCCCGTCCTCCTCTTCCCCGAGCACCACGACCTCTGCCACAGCTTCGACCATGGCCTCGCCCCCTCCCCCTTCCCCTCACAGCCGGCTCCACCACCGCGGGCTCAGGAGGAGGAGGGACGCGCTGTCGAGCGGCGACCCTCGCTGCCACCGTCAAGGGACCGGGGTTCCCCTTCTCCATGGCGAACGAGAGGAAGAAGCAGAAGCAGGAGGAGATAGAAGATAGAAGAATGCGGGATGCCATCCCCCTTTCCTCTCCTTATAAAGGGGCGGGGTCGGGGCTCGGCCGCCCCGCTCGGCCAATCCAGCCACCAGAGGCGCAGGGAATCGAGACCGACCCGCTGCCCCAACCAGCGACGGCCCGGTTTCCCGCCTCCACCGCTTGCCACCCCAAGCGCATGGAGGACGCGTGGCGAACATGTAGAACCGAGGGGACGGGTGAAGCGACCTCTCCCCACCCCGTGATCGTGGGGTGTGGACGCCTTGAAGACCGCGACCCGGCCCCATTCAGTAAATGGGCCGCGCCTTTACGCCTCTCCCTCTTCATGGGGAAGGCGCAAGCCGCCCCTTTATCATGATGTGACGCGTGCCTGCGGAAACCACCCCACGCATGCCGCCCACTTCACGCACGCCCCCTTCCCACGTCGCGCATTCAACGCGGGTCGTGGGGAAGCGCAACGGACGAAGAGTTACCGCGGTGAAAATCCGCCCCGCCTGCCCGCGCACCGTTTTGGGCCTGGCCCAACAGCGTGTCGCGCTGATGTGTGGCCCAGGCCCGGGGACTCCTATCAGTGTACAAAAGTAGGGGCTCTCCTTTTGAGCCCTTTACTTGTGCACGGGCAGCCAGAGCCACACGCCGCGGCCACATGAAGCAGGGCAAGGGAGGGAAGCCGGAGAGAAGCCGAAGTACAAGACAGCCAAAGCAACACCAAGGCCACGAAGCACAAAGAAGCAGAGAGGCGAAAAAGGTTCCCCCGGCAAGACCCTTGCCAGGGGCAGCCTCAGCGGCCCCGGCAAGACCCTTGCCGGGGCGGATCGCCCAAACCAGCGGAGTGAGCCACCCTCAAGCCCATGGGTTCCAACTCAACCAACCACGTTGGAACAAGGGCTCGGGAGGCACCTCCGTGGTAGCATGCAGATCTTTGTGAAGACATGGAATATTCAAGATCAAATGAGGATTAAAAGACAATGGTCCTCGGCAAGATCCTTGCTGAGGAGAGCCACAACACCCCCGGTAAGATCCTTGCGGGGGACGACAGCGCGCCACGGCAAGACCCTTGCCGGGCCACCCGGCAAGGCCCTCACCGAGGACGCCAGCAGGGCCACTGCCAGGCCCGCACCAGCCAAGTCTCCACCGCCGTTCGCATGCAGCTGACAGCCCAACCAGCTGGGCTGGCACCTGCATGGCAACATGCAGCTCCCAGACTAGATCAGCAAGCACATGCGTGGCGGCATGCAGATCTTCATGAAGACCCTACCGCCGCGCCACCTCAGCTGCGTGCCTGCCTCCCTACATGGCGCCGCACGCATCGCTGGCCAGGGCGCGTGTCGAAGCGAGGAGGAGCGGTGATGGACGGGATGTGCCTTGCTCCCGCCCCCGATAAAGCTAGGGGACACCTCAGCGGCGCATTAAATGCGTCTTGTCCTGTAATATGAGCGATAAGCTCGTAGCACTGTACGCCTTTCCACCTCCTGTGTGCCACTGTGGCAGCCCCCTTTCGACTATAAAAGGAGGCCCATGGCGTACAGGAGGGGGATTCGGCTCTTTGGAACTACTCAGCCACCGTAGCTAGTTCAAGGGCTTAAGAACTCTAAATACACCCACCAAAGCAGGACTAGGGTTTTACGCATCCTCGCGGCCCGAACCTGGGTAAACGATCCTTGTGCGGATTACTAATCCTGCTCTTCTTGCAACCTTGTGCCCCGGCAACCGTAGTAGGGATTCTTGTGATCCCATAGGTGTCGTTTCCCACCGACAGCGTGGTTCCGATAGGTGGTGCTATCGTACATCCACGTTGATGGAGACTTCGACACACGAAGGATAACGGTTGCGCGAGTCCACGGAGGGCTCCACCCACGAAGGGTCCACGAAGAAGCAACCTTGTCTATCCCAACATGGCCATTGCCCACGAAGGACTTGCCTCACTCGGGTAGATCTTCACGAAGTAGGCAATCTCCTTGCCCTTACAAACTCCTTGGTTCAACTCCACAATCTTGTCAGAGGCTCCCAAGTGACACCTAGCCAATCTAGGAGACACCACTCTCCAAAAGGTAATAGACGGTGTGTTCATGATGAACTCCTTGCTCTTGTGCTTCAAATGATAGTCTCCCCAGCACTCAACTCTCCCACACAGATTTGGATATGGTGGAAAGAAGATATGAGTGGAAAGCAACTTGCTAGAGATCAAGATTCTAGTGGTAGGATTGGAATGTCTTGGTCTCAAGACATGAGTAGGTGGTTCTCTCTTAGAAAATGAGTAGTGTAAGTGTAGGCATGTTCTGATGGCTCTCTCTCAAATGGAGAAGGGGGTGGAGGGGTATATATAGCCTCCACACAAAATCCAACCGTTACACACATTTGACCCAACTTGGTCAGAACGAATAGAAGAACTCGGTGAGACCGATTTAGTTCAAAATGTGAACGTTAGGAATCTCAGTGGGACCAACGATATCAACTCAGTGTGATCGATGTGCTAGGGCTAGGGAAAATCTCATCTCGGTGAGACCGATTTCTTGAACTCGATGAGACCGATTTCAGCAAGAGCAAATAGAGAGTTGGTCAAGCAAACTCGGTGGGACTGATCGCTCATTTCGGTGAGACCGAAATGTTACGAAGGGAAACAAAGAGTTTGCAAGGCCATCTCAGTTAGACCGAGATCCATATCGGTGCGACCGAATTGTCTAGGGTTTCTGGCAGTGGCTATGTCAACTGAACTCGGTGGCACCAGATAGAGTAGATCGGTGGGGCCGAGTTTGACTTTGGGTTTTGGACATATTTGGAGTGGGAAAGTGGTTGAGGGTTTTGGAGCAATATCACTAAGCACTTTGAGCAAGTAGACCATTAAGCAACACCTCATCCCCTTTTAATAGTATTGGCTTTCCTATATTCTCAATGTGATCTTGGATCACTAAAATGAAAATGAAGAGTCTTGAGCTTTTGCCAATCGTTGTCCTTAGCATTTTGAAGCGGTTCCACATCCTCTTGTCCTTGCCATGCCCTTGTTGAACTCATCTGAAATACAGTAGGTAAAGGTATTAGTCCAACAAGAGATATGTTGACATTAATTACCAAAATCACCCAGGGAGCACTTGTGCTTTCAATCTCCCCCTTTTTGGTATTTGATGACAACATACATCAAAGCTCTAGATTAAAGATATACATGATAACAAGTAAAGCTTTCAAAAGACATGTAACATGCATAGGCTCCCCTTACATGTATGCAATCATGTGAAGATAGAATATAATATCATGTGAATGCATAGGCATGTCAGAGCAAGCAATGAGTTACATGTATCTTGGCTATATGCATCAGAGCAAATGATGTTGATAAAAGGAAGTGTACCTTCATGTTCATGAATCCTTCTTGCAAACAATATGTACATCAGCAAGAGATCATCATGCACATGAGTGTGATGCATATACTTACCTTGTGGTCTTGAGCTGGCTTTGGAAGAGATGAACTTGAGAAAACAGGGTTAGATAACACAAGAACATTCTAGTTAAAGCAATTTCAGGAAACCACAAGAGTACCAAGACTGGGATGACATGTAATTAGTGAGTACTAAGTACTTCATTTAGGTATAAACATGTCCCCAAAGGTTAAAAGATATGCAATGAATTCCAAAGTTTTTTCTTCCCTAGAAATGAACTCTTTCTCCCCCTGAATCTGATATTGGATAATGAGAGAAGGTAGGGTAACAGAAAATCAGAGCAAGAAAACTCAGAGCAGGAAATGGTGCATAGCAACACGAATGTTTGCAATAGCTACAATTAACCAAATATTGACATGTCTTTCCCATCAAAAATACATGTGACTTCTCTCCTCTTTGTAAGTGTGCATCTTTTTAGAAGAGGCTTTGATGCTCTCTTTTTCTGATAAGCTTTGATGTTCCCTCTCTCTCCCCCTTTGACATCAGTTTCCAAGAAGGGAACCTCTGGAGCATGAGTCAAATAGGTTTGGTCCTTGAGACACATTTACAAAGCAACATGTAGTTTAAGATGCAGGTACATGATAAGAATCATCGAGTGGAGTTGGAGAAGAAATGAAATATGCAATGGCAAAAAAATTCTCAGCAGTGAAATCGGTGACACCGAGTGTTTTTCATCGGTAGCTCTAAGTGATCAGAGCAGCTGAGAGTGCGCATAGGTCAGACCGAGATAGTCCTTTTCAGTTGAACCGATGAACTATATACATGGAGTCCTTGTGCTTTAGTCTAGCCGATAGGCTGGAATCGGTGTGTCCGAGTTCAGTGCAGAAGAAAAGTTTTGTCAACTCAGCTCACTTGGCAAATGAAATTTCACAAGGATTTGCAATGAATTAAACACAGAAGTTACAGAGAAAAACAGACAAAATAAAAGAGATCTAGATGAATTTTTTTTAGATTAAGATAGCAAGAAATGTATGCAAGAACACAAAGTAAGTGAACAGAGAAACACTAGAGAACTTCATCTAGAAGGGGTCGGCGAAAAAGTCACTTATGTTAGAGTATATGGACTTAGGAGTCAAGTGAGATCACTTGATCATAGGTCATACTCATCGTTTAAGCTCAGAATGGGGTTACCACTTCTCATTTAAGCATTATGATGTATTCTCATCTCGTTGAGTTGCTTTGACTCATGACTTGGAGCAAAGCTTCTCTAAGATGGAATATCATACCTTGGTTGTGATGTTGATCTTGATCATGTAACTGAACTTGTGTTGAATGCTCAAGGTTGATGTAGTCCATCAAGAGTTTGGAGCACCACTCGTAGTTTGAATTCATCTTCCTACATGGGTTACTCTTGCAAGGAAGAGCACTTGTGTATCCAAAATGACAATCATGAGCTTGATACCAAATGAAATTTGATATATAGAAATTGTCAAAGGATATGTTGAGTGGATTCATGCTTCCTTGTAATCAACAACCATATCATAGGAACTTGGTGATGTAGAGATTGCTCAATATGTGAGTGGCTTGCAATCTCATAGATTTGAGTTCATCCAAGTACCTACAAGGATTAGATAACATGCAAGGGTACAAGTATAAATCCAAGACATATGATGATCATCATAAGAGAAATATCAAGGATTAGTCATTAAAGGCTCATGCCTTGCATGTATCCAAATGGAGTTTCTACTCCAAGTTTGAAGCATCAATGATGTTCAATTCACCTCTCAAACGGCAAAATACTTTATCATCAAGTGGTTTGGTGAATATATCCGCCAATTGCTTATCCGTACGAACATGCTTAAGATTGATGTCTCCTTTAGCAACATGATCTCGAATGAAATGATGACGAACTTCAATATGCTTAGTTCGAGAACGTTGCACGGGATTGTGAGCAATCTTAATAGCACTTTCATTGTCACAAAGCAATGGAACATGTTTCACATGTATCCCATAATCTTTAAGAGTTTGAGTCATCCAAAGTAATTGAGCACAACATGATCCGGCGGCAATGTATTCCGCTTCGACGGTGGATAAGGATACCGAGTTTTGTTTCTTGGAGGACCAAGACACAAGAGATCTACCAAGAAATTGACAAGTACCCGAAGTGGACTTTCTATCAACCTTGTCACCAGCATAGTCCGAATCGGAGTAGCCAACAAGATCAAAAGAAGACTTCTTAGGATACGAAATGCCAAAATTTGGTGTATGAATTAAGTATCTCACTATCCTTTTCACAGCCTTAAGATGACATTCTTTAGGGGCCGCTTGATATTGTGCACACATGCACGCACTTAGCATAATATCGGGACGGGAGGCACATAGATATAACAATGAACCAATCATAGAGCGGTAAACATTTTGGTCAACCGGTTTGCCATCCTTAGTCAAATCAAGATGTCCACTAGTAGGCATGGGTGTTTTCATACCTTTGCTTTCTTGCATGTTGAACTTCTTGAATAGGTCCTTGGTATACTTTGTTTGAGAAACAAAGGTACCCTCCTTAGTTTGCTTGATTTTCAAACCAAGAAAGAATTTGAGTTCACTCATCATAGACATCTCAAACTTCTTTGACATTAGCCTTCCAAACTTTTCACTAAAATGAGGGTTAGTCGAACCAAATATGATATCATCCACATAAATTTGGCACACAAATAATTCATCATTAACCCTTTTAGTAAAAATTGTAGAATCAATCTTCCCAAATTCAAAGCCTTTTTCAATAAGAAATTTGGCTAAGCATTTATACCATGCTCTAGGAGCTTGTTTAAGACCATAAAGAGCTTTGTGAAGTTTGTAAACATGATCGGGTTTCTTGGGATTAACAAAGCCGGGAGGTTGTTTAACATAGACTTCCTCCTCAATTTCACCATTTAGAAAAGCACTTTTAATGTCCATTTGGTATTAAGTAATATCATGATGATTGGCATAAGCAAGTAAGATGCGTATGGACTCAAGTCTAGCAACGGGGGCGTATGCCTCATCATAATCCATACCTTCGACTTGAGTGTAGCCTTGGGCGACGAGACGGGCCTTGATGCGTACAACTTGTCCATCCTCATCTTGCTTATTATGAAACACCCATTTGGTGCCAATGACATTGTACTTGTCGTCGGGCTTCTCAACCAATGTCCATACTTGATTCCTCTCGAAGTTATGTAGTTCTTCATGCATAGTGTTCACCCAATCCGGATCATCAAGAGCTTCTTCAACCTTCATAGGTTCAATACTAGATATGAATGAGTAATGTTCAGAAAAGTTAGCTAAACGAGTTTTAGAGCAAGTAATTCTCCCGGTTTGAATGCCATTGAAGATTTGTTCGACGGGATGATCTCTTGAGACTCTTGCTCTAGCTCGTGAGAGCTTTTGTTTGGGTCGGGGTGGAACATCCTCCTCATTGTCTTCTTCTTCCTCTTGTCCTTCTTCATTGCTGTTGGCGTTGTTGTTCTCTTGTGGAGGTGGAGAAGGAGGTCGATGAGGTTCATCTTGTTGTACTTCCTCGTTTCCTTCATCTTGATGTGTTCCACTTGTGGATGCCTCCAAGTCAACTTGTGGTTCACCTTGTCGTCAAGTTGAGGCTTCCACTTGAACATACGAGGTACTCTCCTTCACCTCCGTTGGGTGAATCTTGCCAATAGACAAGTCTTGAATTGCTTCCGAAGGATCTTTGTCTCCTACATCAATTGGCAATTGCTCTACTTGCGAGCCATTAGATTCATCAAACTTCACATCTACCGTCTCTTCAACCTTTCAGGTGAAATTGTTGTAGACACGGTAAGTGTGAGAGTTTGATCCGTAACTGAGTAGGAAACCTTCATGAGATTTAGGGGCAAATTTCGAACGATGATGCTTATCAAGAATGTAACACTTTGAGCCAAATACTCGAAAGTATCCAACTTGGGGTTTGTTACCAGTGAGAAGCTCGTATGTCGTCTTGCCGAGAAGCTTGTGAAGATATAGTCGATTTGTTGCATGACAACCTGTCTCAACCGCTTCCACCAAAAGTGTCTTGGCGTCTTGTATTCATCAAGCATCATTCTTGCCATCTCGATAAGTTTTCAGTTCTTCCTCTCAACAAATCCATTTTGTTGAGGTGTGTACGTAGCCGAGAACTCATGTGAAATCCCTTCTTCGTCAAGAAAGGTATTCACATTGGCGTTCTTGAACTCCATTCCATTGTCGCTCCGAACCTTCTCGATATTCACTTCAAATTGGTTTTGGGCCCTCCTAGCAAAGTTCTTGAAGATCCTTTGGACCTGCAATTTATCATCAAGAAAGAACACCCACGTAAATCTTGAAAATCATCAACAATGACCAATCTGAACGAGTTACCACCGAGACTGTTGTAGGCGTTGGGACCAAAAAGATCCATGTGAAGTAGCTCAAGCGGTCTTCTCGTGGTCATGATGTTCTTCACGGGATAACTTCCTCCAACTTGTTTTCCTGCTTGACAAGCACTACAAAGTCTATCCTTGTCAAATATGACATCTTCAACACCAAGTGCCGGTGCAACAAACCCTGGGTTTGTTGCCCAGACTGTGCACAGGCACGAGAACAAGATTATAGCACCAGGCCATGCCAGAATACAAGAGACCAAGATCTTCAAAGAACCAACATGCAGATCAAGCGAACCAAGATCAAGCCAAAGAAGCAAGATACCGCCAGGAGAAAAGCCTCCCTTGCCGGGCAGACGAGCTCGGCGAGGGCGGGGTCGCCCCCAGAAGAAAATGTCCAAGACGTCCCGGCAGGGCCTGCCGGGACTCGCGGAGGCCAAACCACCTCACCCAACCACTCCGCCACGACCCACGTCGTCAATCAATGCGGTGTCAAGCCGCAAAGTGATTAAGTGGCAGCCACGCGCCACATGGCAGACTCTTTCTACGGAAAATGCCTACGAACGACACCCGTCCTGCAACGTGTCAAGCGAGCAGGTGTGAAGCTGGCAAAATAGCCTGGCAAGCGACGATGTGAAGCTGAGCGGCGCATTTAATGCACTCTATCAGCCTGCAGGGTTGCTATCTTATCAGTGCATAATGACTGATTTGCCATTGTGGTGACCCCTTAATCTATAAAAGGAGGCCCGTGGCAACCGTAGAAAGGGTTAGAAGGTTGGATAACCACACATTCATACGTGCCTAGCCATTGTCGCCCATAGGCAACCCTGCTGGGCAAGTGTACTGAGCTCCACCACCATTCTTCCACCATCAATCCACCAAAGCAGGAGTAGGGTTTTACGCCTCACGGTGGCCCGAACATGGGTTAAATTGCCCGTGTGATTTCTGCCATGCTGCCCACGCTCTTCTGCACTTTATGCGACATGACATCCCCCCTGCCGAACCAGCAAGGGACCCTTGGTCCCATAGGTGGTCGTGGTTTCCAACGACATCTTTGGCACCCCAGGTAGGGGGATCGCTGGCGCGAACCTGAAAGCGTGTGCAGCGCGTCATCTTCATCGCCATCTTCGTCTTCGACGGCGCCATCGACCATGGTGCCCAAGAAGAAATCTGGTGCTTCGGCTCACTAGTCCACCTCAAAGGCCCTGCCACACACAGCTGCCAATGCTACGTGAGGTGCGGAGGCGCGAAGGCGCACAAGGATGTGGACGCTACTAGGGATGCAGTCGGAGCAGGCGGTATCGTCACCACTTCCCCTGCGGTCGAAGCATGAGCGGGAGACACCGGAGGAGAGCAACATCAGCAACACCTCGATGGCCACGCTCCACGAGGTACAGGTGAAGGGATTACTCCGTCCACACCCCTTCCTCTCGCCGACGGGCATAGCCGCAGCGATGGCGCTCGGTCCGGGGCGAATCGCCGCCCTCCGGCCACCCCCATTATAGGGGCGACCACAGCGTGTGCGCCTCCTCCGGGGCGATTCGACCCAATCGCTACGCCTGACGGGGCCGCTGGCCCTCAAGCGCCTTTGCCACGCCACCATGCCATCCAGGTGGCCGCCCCGCAACAGCGGGGACATGGCGCTGTCGCTGCTGGCACCATCAGGAGCCGAGCGACGGTACGATCTACGTCGTCATCACCCATGCCAAGTACGGCTACGGAGGCCATGGCGTGGGCTCAGCTGCTGCTAAGGTTCCCGCCAGCGGCCGAGCAGATGTACGAGTGGCGTGCCACCATCCAGAGTCTGCTCGGTTTCACCGAGGTTGGGGGCTCGCAGCGCGCTAACCCGCCACGGCCTCCCCAAGCGATGAGGACGGCTCGTGCTGCTGGTCAGACGGAAGGGGCCACCCCCACGGTGCAGTCCCCCCCACGGCAGCTAGTGTGAGTGTAGCAGAATCAAGAGCCTAATGCTGTCTCGATGGCCTCTTCTGACCCTCGAGCGCATCCAGACCGATGGTGAGCCCCGGAGGACATGCGAAGGGGAGACGCACGCATTGTCCTTGAGCGACACCGCGACGACCACCGCCGGACCAATGGGTGCGATGGTCCTGACATCGACAAGCCTGCGCTCGATATTGGTGGGTACCAACCTTTCGAGGTTGGGTGCCCTGCCTTTACGCGTGAGCTGTGGCAAGTCCGTTGGCCGTCCGTCCACACGTTCAAGCCAGAGATACCCGAGAAGTATGATGGGAAGCTAAACTCGGCAGAGTTTCTGAGCATCTACACCATCGCTGTTCAAGCTGCCGGGGGAAGAGATGAGAAGGTGTTCGCCAACTACTTCCCTTTGGCTCTGAATCCCAATGTGAGGTCTTGGCTGATGCACCTGCCGGAGAACTCCATTTCGTCATGGGCTGAGCTGTGCCATGAATTCATTGGCGCCTTCACTGGCGGTCATCAAAAACCAGGTCGGCCCAGCGATTTGCAGCTTCTCCAACAGAAAGAAGGAGAAACTCTCTGGAAGTATTTGCAGAGATTCAGCTGTCGGCGTTCTGGGAACGGGGGTCCCCAGACTTCCCTGCCTGTGGCCTACGGCGTGGCTAAGCCAGCAGGCCGTACGGCCCATCTTCATCAACAAGGCATCCAAAACCCTCGCGAGGGGCCAAGCCTCGCGAGGCGGATGACGCAAGACCTCCTCAGGAGTGGCCTAGTCAGGCAGGCTCACGAGGAGCGGAGATATCAAGGCGGGGCAAACCACACGAAGCTCTCGTGACGTGAGCCATGATGATCGACACCAGGCGGGCGCCAGCGTGCGCAATGTCCTTGTTTCCTCTTTGGTGCTAAGGAAGCAAGCGCAGGCGAGGAGTCCCGAGGCATCAGGCAAAGGTTGCTATATCGGTGCAATGAGACCAAGACCAGAAGGACGGCAAGACGGAAGTCACCGTGGAGCCCAAGACGGCGTCACCACCAGAGCCTTTTGCAGGCAAAGACCACTTTTGTCAGGATAGCTTGTACTAGATGTCCCCCTTCAAATTTGCCCGCCGTTGTTGGCTACCTTCCCGCTCAATATTTGGGAAGAGGACCAGGGCCTATATAACTAGAGCTAGCCACCACAGTAGGGGGGATCGAGCAGTTCATCCAGCGCTCACCCGCTAAGACACCAAGCACAAGAACACCTCAACCTCAGGAGGCCGTTCTTCCCTCTGTACTGTTCATCATCAGCCCAAGAGGCAATCCACCACCACCACACTAGAGTAGGGTATTACACCACAACGGTGGCCCGAACCAGTATAAATCTTGTGTCTTTCTGTGCCGTGAGTTCGTCAAGTTCGTCCGCGAGATCTTAGCAAGCTAGGGCGTAGATCGGTAGGAGGGAAAGACTTCGCGCGCACCCTAGTGTTCGAGCCTTAAGGGTTTGTCGGAACCCCACATCCGACATTTGGCGCGCTAGGTAGGGGTGCGCCGGAGCTTCTTCTCCGCCAATCGACTTGCCGATGCTCCGCGGCCACGATGTCCGATGACCTAAGAGCTGACTCGGACCGCTGGGCAGCCTGGCCAGCCCGGGTGGCGCCGCCCGCCCATGAAGACCTCAACCCCGCGCTCCAGGCGGCACGAGCGCCGTCCAATCCTGCGGGGCGCGGGCGACGCGGCCAGGCGTCGTCTACCCTCACTCCACGGAAATGGTGCCGCACTCGTGGCGGGAATAGGCAAACATGCGGGCAGCACTCACCGTGGCAAGGGAGCTGCTGCGGTGCCGGCTGATGGAGAGCGGTCGAGACGCACTGCTGGAACGCGCTGCCGAGCTGTTGGACGTGGTGGCCTCGGGAGCGCCGCCTTTCTGTCATCAGCTTCCTCCTCAGGCCGCTACAGGGATTCACGGCGGGCCACGCCGGCACCACGCGCCGTCAGGTGCGCCAGGGGGCTTCCCCAACACCAGCATGGCCGGTGGCGCTAGGGCTCTGCCGCCCCCATACCCCCCGCAACAAGCATGAGCACAAGCGTCGCCTCCCATGGCCCAAGTGGGATGCCGTGCTATCACCCTCAGGACACCGCGCTGGGCCGGGCAACATGGAGTGTGGGGCACTACGGCGAGGTGTTTGGGGTAACAGCCCCGGAAGCCTACGTGCCCCGCATGACGGACCAGGAGTACACACCGGAGGACGACCCCGGCTCGTTCGTTGGAGAAGATTGGGAAGAAGGGACGCTAGGAGTTGAAGCCTTCCAGGAGCTGCCGGGGAACCACCACGACCGCGTGTGCGACGACCACTACAGGTTACCCCTAATCCCTCAGGAGCAAGCTTACGCTAACCATGAGTCGGAGGAGGAACAGATCACCGCAACGGCCGGCGGCCCCAGCTCGACGGCCTCCCTGCCGGCAGGAGGATCGTGTTGGGGGCTGCAGGAGAGGGGTCGGGAGCCAGGCCCCTCCCCACGACGCGCAAAGCCAGGGGACACCCGGAGGTAGGCCCTCTATCGGGGAGGCTTTGACGACCCTTCCCCCGGGAGAGGACCTGTGGTCGCCGAGGGCACCGCTGGCGTCCCCTTTCCCTCTTTTGTGTCGTCCTGGTAACCAATCGGCTCAAAGGAGGTCAAGGGTGGCGCAAGGCGGGGCCCTCGTCTTGCGATATGAAGCAAGGCCGGTACCTGTGAAGAAGGCCCAGTGCCTGTGAAGCTCGCCGCCCATGACACTCTCACGTAATAATGAGTTGGGGCTGTACACGCCCCGGAGTCTCAGGAGCGCCGGCCTCAGGCCCTGGGGCTCCCTCCCATGCCTAGTGGCAGCACTTAGCTCCACGCTGGTGAGAAGACTTGAAGACCGAAAGACTAGACTAGGTGCCGGACGCGGCCTTTTGCTTTGGGTCTCTCTTTCTATAGCTTTTCTTTCTGGATCTGGATTTAAGTTGAAGCCGAATTATTATCGATGCGCGCGGGGGGTGCCTTTTCTCGTTCGAGCAATTTCTTGCCTTCTGGATCTAGTTTTGTCTGGGACTCATGTCCGTTGCCTTCCCCCTCATGAGCTCCTCGCGAGCTGGACCGCACGAAGCACACACTCACTGAGCGCACACCAGTGCTGCGGTTGGTGCTCACCTCTTGTGGGGCCCCTTCAGACGGGGCAATAAGCTCCGCAGGATTCTCAGAAACTCGCCTCTTCACGACCCAGCTCGAAGCTGGCGCTGACTAAGGTAAACCACGACGGAAAACTCGCCCCCGGATTCACGAGTTCGCGAGGACACATACTCACATCACATAGGAAAGTAAAAACTGCAATTTGCTTACATGAGGGGCTCCCCCTCTCAAAATGCTCTTACAAGTTTTCCAAGGGCCACGCCGAGTTTTGTGTGCAGGATGAAACGACAGGAGAACATGGGATCAGCCAGAAATGTCACTCGCTACATCACCCACGGACGCGTCACTCGTGTCGTCATCGTCTTCGTCGGCATCGTCGCCGCCGTCGGCGACGCCCCCATCGGCGTCGTCAACCACGTCGCCTTCGTCTGCGACGACCACCACCGCGTCATCCTCCGAAGTGAAGGCCCTGACCAACGCGTCCACATTGTCCTCAACCCAACGCGCCAGGTCGCCCCGGATGGCCGTGGGTATGGGGGCGATGGCGGCGTCGAAATCAAAGTTGGGGTCGGCATTCAGAAGGTGGCTGAAGACACGGGAGAAAGCGCGCTCAAGCAGGCCACGACCCCTTTCCTCCACAAGCTGGCGAGCTCTGGCAGATCGAGCCTCCAGGCGCGTCACCACCTCGGTGAAGAAGGTCAGGTGGCTGGCATAGTCATTCGAGTGAGGGGCCGGTGCATCCTCGTCGCAAATATGGCCCAGGGCGGTATTGGCCCTGTTCCGGAGATCCTAAAGCATGGGGGCATGCTCGCGCTCCAGCGTTTGTCGTTGGAGCACTTCCTCCGTGTTTTGCCGTGCGACGGCCTCAGTGTCATCAACCTGCCTCCGAAGGGAAAGCAGCTCGACGGGGGCGGAGGCCAAGTCCGCCTGCGCCGTAACCAGGGCGGCAGCCGTGGCTTCCACACGCCTCTTAGCCTCATCCAACCTGGGCCTGAGGGCAGCGGCCCTGCCCGCATCCTCTGTACCGGCGAGCTTCAGCTTTAGGTCGTACCTACCCTCCAGGTCTGCGCGAACCTCGGCCACCCGGCGATCGACCTCCTCCTCGACTCTGGCCTCGCGAGCCCCGACGGCATCTTATGCTTGAGCAACTTGATGCTCCCTCGTCTCCAGTTGCTCGAGCTCGAGGCTGCGCTCCACGGCTTCCAGGGCCAGTGCCTCCTCAGGCTTCCGGACCTCCTCTTCCTCCGCAGGCGTCCCCCTCAGTGATGCAAGAGCGGCCCTGCGCGCCTCCACCTGCTGCTCAAGGGACACACTACAGGCCTGGAGCTCCCACGCGTGCTTCTCCGCAGCCTCGCGATGGCGGTCAGCCTCGCGAGCCTCTTCCAAGGCTCGCGAGCGGGCTTCATGGGCGACCTTAAGGGACGCCTCGGCCTTCGCATTCTCGAGGTCGCGCTGATAGCGACCGAGGTTGATGGCCACTCTCAGCTTGCGCTGCTCCTCCACCAGCCGGAGACCTTCAGCCTCAAGGCGCGAGTCGACACCCGCGAGCTCTTCACCAAGTCGACTCATCGCGCCCATCGCCTCCTGGAAGAGCTCGTGACGAACTACGCTCCGCCCGCGCTCGAGCTCGAACGCTCGGCCCACCTCGTCCTCCACCTCGGGGGCTGCGGGCGGGGCGCCAAGCAGCGCACCACCTCCCGGCAGGGGGCTGGTGATATGTCTCTAACGTATCTATAATTTATGAAGTATTCATGCTATTATATTATCCATCTTGGATGTTTAATGGGCTTTACTATGCACTTTTATATTATTTTTTGGGACTAACTTATTAACCCAGAGCCCAGTGCCAGTTTCTGTTTTTTCCCTTCTTTCAGTGTTTCGCAGAAAAGGAATACCAAACGGAATGAAACCTTCGGAAAAGTTATTTTTGGAAAGAAAGCAATACGGGAGACTTGGAGTGCACGTCAGGGGATCAACGAGGAGGGCACGAGGCAGGGGGCGCGCCCACCCCCCTGGGCGCGCCCTCCACCCTCGTGGGCCCCTCGTGGCTCCCCTTACCGACTTATTTCGCCTATATATTCCCATATACCCTAAAACCTTCAGAGAACAGAATAGATCGGGAGTTTCGCCGCCGCAAACCTCTGTAGCCACCAAAAACCAATCGGGACCCTGTTCCGGCACCCTGCCGGAGGGGGGAACCCTCACCGGTGACCATCTTCATCATCCCGGCGCTCTCCATGACGAGGAGGGAGTAGTTCACCCTCGGGGCTGAGGGTATGTACCAGTAGCTATGTGTTTGATCTCTCTCTCTCTCGTGTTCTTGAGTTGGCATGATCTTGATGTATCGCGAGCTTTGCTATTATAGTTGGATCTTATGATGTTTCTCCCCCTCTACTCTCTGGTAATGGATTGAGTTTTCCCTTTGAAGTTATCTTATCGGATTGAGTCTTTAAGGATTTGAGAACACTTGATGTATGTCTTGCGTGGGATACCCGTGGTGACAATGGGGTATTCTATTGATCCACTTGATGTATGTTTTGGTGATCAACTTGCGGGTTCCGCCCATGAACCTATGCATAGGGGTTGGCACATGTTTTCGTCTTGACTCTCCGGTAGAAACTTTGGGGCACTCTTTGAGGTTCTATGTGTTGGTTGAATAGATGAATCTAAGATTGTGTGATGCATATCGTATAATCATACCCACGGATACTTGAGGTGACATTGGAGTACATTAAAAAAATACACTTCCGTGATGATACGTGTTTGTCATAGTAGGTCGCGTTTTTTGTCATGCATGTACATCCATGGCAAATTTTATGACAGAATCAAGATAGTCATACCTGTGCTGTCGTAGAAGTGTTCCATGACATTACCAAAATTATCATCACGGAAGTGTCCACTCCCATGACGATAAATCGCGCGTCACAGAAGTGCTTTCGTCAAGGGTGACCGACACGTGGCATCCACCGTAACGGAATGCCGTTAAGCTATCGGGTCGGGTTTTGGATGCGATAACCCGTTAACAGCCCCGACCAATGGGGATTTTCCACGTGTAAAATCATCATTGGCTAGAGGAAACACGTGTCGGCTCATCGTTGGGACAGATGTCATCCACTCACTGGACAGAAGGCGCCTATGATACGTCGACACGTGGCACGGCCGAACAGTGGCCCATTCCTGTGAAAAGGCCGGCCCGTTTGACTTGGTCAAAAGCTGGCGGGCCGGCCCATGGAAAGCCTGTTAACGACCTATTCCCATATAGCCCATTTACAGCCCACTAACCCAAGGCCCTTTACGCCCTATCCGAATTAGGCCCAGTAGCGTCATCTGGGCCATCCAATATGATTCCAGCCCATTTTCACTTCTGGCCCATGTATAGCCCATGATGTCTTTCAGCCCATATGAGGCCCTTTGTAACTCTTGGCCCATCAGCGGCCCGTGCTGAAACTGGCCCGTAATGAACAGTGTATTACTTTACACCCATTAACGGCCCGTGGTGAAACTGTCCCGTAATGAACAGTGTATCACTTTATACCCATTAACGGCGCGTTATTCCGTTGGGCCGTTTCCAGCCCAAGTTAACTTTCGGCCTTCTAAGGGCCCATTTATTCTTGGGCTCATTTGCAGCATTCGGTTACTTACGGCCCGTTACTGTCATTTTCTGCTTGTGGGCCAAATTCAGCCCGTCGTTACAGTCGGCCCATTTGTGGACCGTTAGTCTGCTGGGCCATTTTCATAGCATCACCAAATACGGCCTATTAACGATGGCCCATTATGGTCGGCCCATGAACGGACGATTCCAACTCTAGCCCGTTTACGGCCATAATGCGGTCTGTTTGGCCCATGTTTGGCCAATCGATCATACGGCCCATATAAGGCCCATTGATGATACGGCCCGCAGAAGGCCCATTGTATCTACGGCCCATAGAAGGCCCATTGTTTCTATGGCCTATAGAAGGCCCACTGTTTCTACGGCCAGTAGGAGGCCCAGTGTCACTACAGTAAATATTAGCCCATGGTTATTGTGGCCTAGTTTTAAAAAATAGGTTATTGCAGCCACTAGCTAACCGTGGAAAAAGAACTGCAATGACTACAAGCAAACAAATAAACAAGACAACAAGGAAATAAATAAGCAAGCAACTAACGCTAGGCTATCACGGCTATTACACATATTACATCCACTGGGCATCAAAGTTCGCCACCAGTGCAAATATAGGGAACAAAGCAGCATATCATATACACTGGTTGTCAAAGTTGGCGACCAGCGCAAATAAACGCCACAGCAAAACAAATCCAGAACTGAACCACTTCAGAAGATCTCAAGAAACAATATCCTGGGTACCCATAATGCTAGCAAGATGCTTAGCAAGCTTATTAACTTTCTCTTGTTTGGCGCTTAAATCCTCCAGCGCTTGCTGTTGCACCAGAAAATATGCATCTGAATTCTGCAGGGACTTCCTCAGTCCTTCAGCTTCCTGTCGCAGCACATCTGATCGATGTCTTTCAACTTGAAGTTGAGACTCAAGAAGACGAACTGATTCAGGCAGCGAGTTCGAAGAGCTTATGCCAGCAGTAGTGGCCAGTAACTCGAACACTACATCAAGACAGGACTTTTGGGTTCCCTCACTGTCGTCAAGATAGTTTTTATCAGCTTTCTTGGAGACCAACAGGGATGTCTCACTATCTTGAACCTTATCTGCATTACTTCATTTACCATTGGATAACGCGGTACTGTTCTCCAATATTTTGTCCGCATTCTAAAAGAGAAACAAGCAGACACATCACATGTTTACCATGTTGTATATGAAACTCATTTTGTTAAATGAGTTCAGTAGTAAAGTGGACATGATAATAGCATGAAACAAACATATATCTATGTACCATGGTCACTTTATGGTCTATATAACTAAAAAAGATGGAAAGACATAGTTCAAAATATGAGACAATGTAAACAGGATGACATGACATAACTATATAATGTGTTTATTAAATAGGTTGGCATGCCATAATTCACATACACTCACGGATAGAATGCCATAATTCAAAATATGATGACTGTAAACACTAAACAGGATGAGATGATATAACTATACGATGTCTTTATTAAATGGGTTGCCATGCCATAATTCAGATAGATGATGTGTATGTACTATGTAAACATGATGGCATGATATAATTCAAATATATGATTTATATAGTAACCAAGTAAGCAGATGGCAATCCATATATGATGTAAAAACTAAGCAATGCAAGACAACATGCATGATATGGGTAATATAACCCTGCCAAGTTTGAGCATAGACCTCAGGGGGGAAATAGGACTGGTCATCAGTCTCTGAATCCTCCTTTGAGGAGCTCTCTGTAACCAGCAAGATGTCTGCTTCATTAGGTAGCATTGTCTGCTCTGAATACCTTGTTTTCACTCCAGATACTTCCATCACCGCTTCAAATGGCTGATGCACAGGAAGAGTAGTTGAATATACAAATGTTGTCGACAAATGGAACACGTAATACAAAAAAATGATAGCATGATATAATTCACATACATGATGATTGGCTAAACAGCATGGCATTGCATAATTCACATATATAATGCCTTTGCAGCAAGATAGCATTGTATAATTCACATATATAATGTCTTGCAACAAGATGGCAATGCACAATTCACATATATGGTAATTAGACACTAAACAGGTGGCATTCACACAAAGCATGTCTAAACTAATCAAATGACATAGCAATGCGAGACACCATACGCATGATATGAGCAACATAACCCTGCCAAGTTAGAGCATACACCTCGAAGGGGGGATAGGACTGGTCATCTATCTCTGAATCCTCCTCTGAGGAGCTATCCGTAACCAGCGAGATATGCGCTTCGTCAGATAGCATAGTCTGCTCTGAATACCTTGTTTTCACTCCAGAATTTGCCATCACCGTGTCAAATGGCTGATGCACACGAAGAGCAGTTGAATGTACTAACATTGTTGACAAATGTAATATGTAACGAAAAAAAGGATGGCCTGATATAATTTACATATAAGATGACTGGCTAAGCAGGATGGCATTGCAAAATTCACATATATGATGCCTGGCTAAACAAGATGGCGTTGCATAATTCACATAAACGATGAATAAACTAAACAGATGGCATTCGCACAAAGGATGTCTAAACTAAGTAGATGACATATTTGATGTATAAAGTAAGCAATGCAAGACACCATATGCATGATATAACCAACATCAGCATGCCAAGTTAGAGCGAAGACCTCAGGGGGTAAATAGGAGTTGTCTTCTCCTTCTGAATCTCCCTCAGAACAGATATCTTCCTCTCGATTACAATCCGAAATGCGTGGACGGGGGGCTGCCTTTGCGCCTACCATGGAGCGACGTCTGCATGAAATTTTATTGCCACACAAGGCTCGTCTCTTTTGCTCTACATGTTCAGTTCCATTGTTTACAATAACTGTCATGCATAGGAATAAAACATAGTGAGATTATGTAAGGAGTGCATGCAGAAATCCAGAGTGATGGTAGCAACCTATGGATAGACCCAAAACCAATAATAGCAGGCAGATAATGGCTTCAGTTAAAAAATACAGATAATGGCTTCTTTACTGTTTGTTTCGCACCCAACATGAAACTCATAGTAGACACCGGAGATTAACCAGATAGTAGATAGATACTATTGATAGCGGCCCCGATATGTACCCCACAACCATTTAAAAACTCAAGTTTGACCATTAGTTTGGAGCTGACTCAGAGTCTAATCGGTGAACATGACGATAAAGTAGCATGTAATATTAAGCGATGCATAACGTAAGCAGACACGAAAGAGTGCAACCTCTCTTGCGGACCCATGTAGTCCTCGAGGTCATCTGCTCGGTTGATGATGGTAATGCAGTTTTCATGGCTGCCAGCGGCGGGGAAGAAGATCTGAGGCGGCGAAAGACAGTCTGGAGGCCGGATCCCTGTTGTGCTGGACCCTTCTGTCGTTGGAGCAGCTGAGCTGGGGTGGACGACGGCGCAGCAGTAGCGGGACAAATTACGCAAGGTTTTCTTTGACAACTATCTGTAAGAGAAGTAATTCTGTAAGGGCTCGTTTGAATTGGAGGATTCCAACAATGCAAGGATAGGAAATAGACAGGAATAGGATAGGAATGCACGTGCAAAACAGAGAATTTGAAAACACAGGATTTCTGCCAATCTGGGTGTTTGATTCACAACAATTGGAAGATCACATGATGCAAAGAAGCATGGTGAGATTAAGTCAAACCACAAGAAAATGTACGGTTATAATGCTATTATGCTACTATCTCTTAGTCTTGTGCTTCATGAATAGGAATTTGAAAAGGAGGACAAGTGAAAATTAAAATTCCTACATTTTTTCTTTCAAGGAGACACTAAAGGAACAAATCCGTGTGCTCAGTGGACAATATATATAAAATGTAGAGTAAAAAAGAGATGCAACAAGTGTACAACCTCTTTGGCGAAGCCATGTCGATCTCAGCGTGATTGGGTTGGCCGGTGAGGATGCTCCGGCTGACTTTGCTATCGGAGGAGGGGAAGAAGATCTTATGCGTCTGGAGATGGAGCCCGAGGTACTGCTCCGCTGTGATGGAGGGTTTCGTCGTTGGAGCAGCTCCGATGAGTTGTACGATGCCGAGGCTGAAGTAGGACAAGAGAGACAACGAACAACGTTAACCTGAGTGGAATTCTAATAGCATCTCCAATACATGACGTAAAATACATAACCACAAAGTGCTAGATGTAAAATACATCAGCCGCTCATCTCTGAACTTAACTGTCGAAACTGAACTTAACTGTCGAAACTGAACTTAACTGTCGAAACTGAATTTTGCTGTCGAAACTGAATTTTGCTGTCAAACTGAACGCATTAGCAAGGTGAGGCTACACGTCGGTTGACTGGCTTTTTCATCTCTGGTCAGTTGATTTTGCTGCCGTTGGATACGAAATCAAGGGCTTGCGGTTCATCTTCAACCTCCACCCCCCTGAGCCGCTAGCCACCACCGGCCAAACAGCAGCCCCACGCCGCCCGCGGCCGGCCGTGCGCCGCCCCGCCCGCCCCGAAAACACTCCCCACCGCCGGTCCGCCCCGGCCATCCCTCTAGCCCCCCCCGTGCCGAGCTTTTTCTCCAGTGATCCCCACACCACCGCCCCGCCAACGCCCCGCCACCGCCGGCGACCACCGCCCCCATCCTGAACCCTAAGATAGATAGTGGGGTACCTCTCCGGCGAGCCCCCCTCCCCGCTGCGGCTGGTTCTTCCTTCACCCCGGCGAGCCCCCCACCCCCTGAAAATCGACTGACCCAAAAGTCGATTCAGTCGACTGAAGTGTAGCTAAATCGGAGCAGCATCGCAAGCAAGAGCAAGAGCGAGAGCAGCAGCGCGAGCAAGAGCAATAGCAAGAGAAGACCAGGCAGGGGACCGGGAGCAAGAGCAGAGCAGTAGCGCGAGCGAGAGCTAAAGCAGCAGCAGCTCCTACTGATGTGGACGTCGCCGCCGAGGAAGCGACGTCGTGGAGGAAGTGGCCGGCGACGCCGCCGTGGATGGAGCCGCGCCGTGTCAGCTCGGGACCGAGCGCCGGCAGCACCGTGAGATCGAATCAAGAAGAAAATGCGGCGATTAGTGTACAACCTCTTTGGTGGCGCCGATTAGGCCGCAGCTTCATCCGAGGAAACGGTGATGATGATGCTCTTCCAGTGGTGCAGGTGAAGACGGCGGTGTGGGAATGGAGGTGGCGCGAAAGACGAGGGGATCATCGGGGCAGCTCCTTGGAGGTGGAGGACGGGGTGGCTGAACCGGCGGGACGATGAGATCGATGACGGATCCTCATCCAATACGGTGGATGAGGGACGTCGAGGTGTTGTTGTGGACGACGTCGTCGGGGAAGAGGCTCCGCTGGGTGGCGGTCGGAGCAGGGTGTGGGGTTTCGTCGCGGGTTTTCGCGGCCTCGGTGTACGAATGGGTGGGCGGATGGGATGGCAGTGGGGAACCATGGCTTAGAGACGCGCTTGTCCGAAAGGTGGGGTAAGTTACGAAAGTACCCCCACCGATTTGAGGCGGTTCTTTCGGTTCAGGGGTACCACGGGCATTTCGCGTGTCGGGATTTCACAGGAGGTGGGAGTTTTCGCGCGTGTTGTAATTTCGGAATTGCAAGGCGCGGGTTGAGATGGAGGGAGTTGTCGGAGCACAACGAGACAAAGATATATATCTTAAATATTTCGGGCTAACAAGGCGTGGGTTGAAATTTCCGGACAAGCCTAACGTGTACTGTACCAAATCAATGCGCACTACAAGTGTGTAGCGACCAGACATCAAATAGTCTGATCTACCGTGCACCAGTGTCATCCCTGGATCAGTAATGCTGACACGCACAGTACTTGGAGGATTTATAACAGAGTAGCAATCACACACTTATTACATCGAGTATCTCAAGAGAGAAATACGTATGACAAATATGGCTTAAGGCCATCTAAAATGATAATAGCGGAAGACTTGGAAGATAAGTGAGTCCATCAACTCCAACGGCATCACTGAGTATAAGACCACGACCTAAGGCACCTTACTCGTCGTCTGAAAAGTCTGCAACATGAAACGTTGCAGCCCGAAAACGGGTTAGCACATGGAATATGCTGGCAATGTAACACATAGAGAGTAATGAACATAATAATGCTATACTACATGCATATATGGCTGGTAGAAGGCTCTATGGTTACAGTTTTGCAAAAAGCCAATTTTTCCCTACTGCAAAGGAATAAATTTTATTTAACTATCATGGTGGTTGTTAAACATTGAGAATGGTTGACAGCATTCTCAATCCCAATTAAGTATCATCATCAAACCCAACAAAATTAATTAAAGTAACATGATGAGATTCACATGATAATCCAAGTACTAGATACTCAAGATGTCTATAACCAGGGACACGGCTAACCATGATTAGTTTATACACTCTGCAGAGGTTTGTGCACTTTTCCCCACAAGACTCGATCGCCTCCGCTTGATTCTCGCACTACATGATGTTTGAGAAACGGATGACCGAGACACAGTCTTTCAGAAACAATAACTCTTTACTCCGGGTGGACAGTTACACCTACTTTCCCCTACATCTGCTAGCCCACCTCTTCAAGAGATCATGTGACCTACTCAACTATGCTAGAGCCCATAATAGCTTGTGGCTGCACACGGAAGCTTCTAGCATGAATAATCTCATGATCCCTTTGAGCCTGGGTGGCGGTCCTTAGAAAAACAGGCAACACTGGATTCCCCAGGTGCCTCAATCCACCCAGATGTGTGTTTTAGTTGCCACCTTAAGTAAACCTTTAATTAACAATCGCACATCTGTCATGGATACACTCACCCAATCCACGTCTACTGGCATAGCATAGCAATATAAGCAAACGTAGAAGTAACTCCCAAGGTTTGATATTAAAACAGGGCAATAGGTACTACCTCATCTACTTCCCGATTCCCACAGTTTAAATCAGATCCTAACCATGCAATGTTTGAGGGTTGATCTAATGCAATAAAACTGGGTAGTAAAGAGGTATGATCAAAGTGTTACTTGCCTTGCTGATGATCCGTGAAACTTAGAGATTCGAAGTAGCAAGCGGCGCACTCCGGGTACTCTATCGCAAACAAACAAGCATACAATAAGCACACTTCAAATGCACAGGTAAAACTCAATAAAGATCTAACCAGAAAGTTCAACTTAAGAACTCCGGTTTGCAAAAAGAATCAAATCAAAGGAAGCAACGAAAGTCAAACGGCGAAAGAAACAAGCTTCGTTTACTAATCTGGATCTAGGTCAAATTTTACAGTAGCAAAAACTTGTTTGAGTTGGTTAAACGGAAAGAGAATTTTGAGACAAAACTCTAGGCGCTTGAATCGCCTGATTCCGGTAAACGAGCGAAAAGATAAACTAAAACGAAAAACAGATCGGAAATCGCGATCTGGAATAATCACGGAAAATCCGAGAAAAATAAAACTGACGAACAGTTAAACGAACGGACGTTCGTTAACTGCGACTAACCGACGAACACGTTCGTTAAAATGAACGGATCGGCGAACGTTCACTAACTAACTAAACCGAAGAAAAAAAATAAACCGATCTATTTAAAAAAAATAAACCTAGGGTTTCGGAAAAAATAAACCGAAACGGTTTTTTTTTAAAACCGGCACGGCGGCGGCTTCGGTTATACCTCGGCGAGGTATTCTGGCGGGCGGGACGGGGCTCCGGCGGGGTCTTCGGGGTGCGGCAAGGCTCTGGTGTCGGGACGGGGTGAGGGAGGCGGCGGGGTGGCGGGGTATATATAGGTGGGGGGGAAGGGGTGCCGTGGGGGAGGGGGCAAGGCGGCGGCGTCGTGACCGATCGGGACACGGGCGGCGGCGGCTAGGTCTCGAGGTGGGAGACGGCTCGGGGTGGGCTGGGCCGCGCGGCTGGGCTTCGGCCCAGTCGGGCGCTCACGATTTTTTTTAAATAATATCGCCGAACCTAAAAAAATCATAGATAAATAAATAAAAATCCAAAAATGCCAAAACAAATTTTCATTGTCTAATTAAAATAATTAGAACAAGATGAACATTTTCTTGGCCCAAAAATGCAGTTTTGAAAACGTGCAATTTTTCTATTGCAAATAAAATCCGAATAAAATCAAATATTTGATTTTAATATTTTTCCTCCAATATTTCAATTATTTTGGAGAAGTCATATTTTCTCCTCTCATATATTGTAATATGAAATAATTTTCGGAGAGAAAAATAAATTAAACCAAAATCCTCGTTTCATTATTTGATAAAAATCAAATATGAAAACCGCGAAAATCCCCAACTCTCTCCGAGGGTCCTTGAGTTTCTTAGGATTTTCGAGGATTTGCCAAAATACAATAAAATATGCTATGAAATGATGATCTAATGTATAACATTCCAAATTGAAAATTTGGGATGTTACAAACCTACCCCCCTTAAGATGAATCTCGCCCTCGAGATTCGGGTTGGCTAGAAAATAGGTGAGAGTGGTTCTTCCGTAGATCTTCCTCTCGCTCCCAGGTGGCTTCGTCCTCGGTATGGTGACTCCACTGAACTTTGCAAAACTTGATAACCTTGCTGCGGGTGACTCGGCTGGCATACTCAAGAATCTTAACTGGTTTCTCCTCATAGGTCAAGTCACTATCCAGCTGAATCGCTTCCAATGGCACCGTATCTCTCAGTGGTATCTCAGCCATCTCTGCGTGGCACTTCTTCAACTGGGAAACGTGAAATACATCATGAACTCCTGACAATCCTTCAGGCAATTCCAGTTTGTAAGCAACTTCTCCCATACGCTCCAAAATTTTGTATGGTCCTACAAAACGTGGCGCTAACTTTCCTTTAACTCCAAAGCGCTTAACTCCTCGAAGTGGTGATACTCGTAGGTAAACTCTGTCTCCGACTTCGTAAACTGTCTCCTTGCGTTTAGAATCCGCATAACTCTTCTGCCTGGACTGGGCTACCTTGAGCCTATCGCGAATCAATTTCACCTTCTGTTCTGATTCCTTAATCAAGTCTGGTCCAAACAACTGGCGGTCTCCAACTTCGTTCCACAACAAGGGTGTTCTACACCTCCTTCCGTACAAAGCTTCGAAAGGGGCCATCTTCAAACTGGATTGATAACTGTTGTTGTAAGAGAACTCTGCATACGGCAAATTGTCGTCCCAACTAGATCCATAATCTAGCGCACAAGCTCTCAGCATATCTTCCAAAATCTGATTGACTCTCTCGGTCTGTCCGTCTGTCTGTGGGTGAAAGGCTGTACTGAACTCTAGCCTGGTACCCAAAGTTTCATGTAACTGATTCCAAAACTTTGAAGTAAACTGGGTTCCTCTATCTGATACAATGGTCCTCGGAACTCCATGCAGACATACGATCCTGGTCATGTATATCTTTGCCAACTTAGCACTGGTGTAAGTGGTCTTCACTGGGATGAAATGAGCTACCTTCGTCAAACGATCGACTACAACCCATATTGAGTCATAGCCTGAACGAGTCCTGGGCAATCCCGTGATAAAATCCATGCCTAGTTTATCCCATTTCCATTCGGGTATCGGCAATGGCTGTAGCAATCCTGCTGGCTTCTGATGCTCTGCCTTCACTCTCTGACATACATCACAAACTGCTACATACTCCGCAATATCCTTCTTCATTCCGGTCCACCAGAAAGTATCCTTCAAATCCAAATACATCTTGGTATTTCCTGGGTGAATCGAAAATGGTGAATCATGGGCCTCTTGCAAGATCAACTTCCTAATCTCCGGATCATTGGGCACATAAACGCGGTCCTCAAACCATAAGGTATTATGCTCATCCTTGCGAAATCCTTTGGCTTTTCCTTTGCTCATCCTTTCCTTTATTTCTGCAATCTCCTTGTCTGTCTTCTGAGCTTCTCTGATCTTTTCCATCAGGGTAGACTGAATCTCCAACGTTGCTACATAGACTCTCAGAACTATTTTCAAACGTAGTTCGCGAAGATGCTCCGCTAACTCCTGGGGTAACTCTCCTGTCATGAGGGTGTTAACATGGCTCTTGCGGCTCAACGCATCAGCTACTACGTTAGCCTTCCCTGGGTGATAATGCAATCTCATATCATAATCCTTAATGAGCTCCAACCATCTCCTTTGCCTGAGATTCAAATCCTTCTGCGTGAAAATGTACTTCAAACTCTTGTGATCCGTGTACACCTCACAATGGTTTCCGATGAGAAAATGTCTCCATGTCTTCAACGCATGCACTACGGCTGCTAACTCCAAATCATGCGTGGCATAATTCTTCTCATGGGGTTTAAGTTGTCGTGAAGCATATGAAACAACTCTTCCCTCCTGCATTAGCACTGCTCCAAGTCCTCGACGTGAAGCGTCGCAATATACTTCATAATCCTTGCGTTGATCTGGCAGAATCAACACTGGTGATGTAACCAAACGTTTCTTCAACTCTTGGAAACTAGCTTCACATTCCTCAGTCCAATTGAACTTGGTGTCCTTCTTTAACAGCTCTGTCATGGGCTTAGCAATCCTCGAGAAATTCTCAATGAACCTCCGGTAGTATCCTGCAAGTCCAAGAAAACTCCGGATCTCTCCAACTGATGCGGGTGATTCCCAGTTTGTCACAGTGTCGACTTTGGTGGGGTCTACTGCTATTCCTTCTCCGGATATAACATGTCCGAGGAATCCAACTTCCTTCAACCAAAACTCACATTTGCTGAACTTGGCGTATAACTGATGTTCTCTGAGCTTCTCAAGTACCAAACGCAAATGTTCCTTATGCTCCTCTTCATTCTTGGAGTAGACTAAAATATCATCAATGAACACTACGACGAACTTATCCAAAAACTCCATAAACACTTTGTTCATCAGGTTCATGAAATAGGCAGGTGCGTTAGTCAGACCAAATGACATAACGGTATACTCATACAGCCCATACCTGGTGGTAAAAGCCGTCTTAGGTATATCCTGCTCTCGAATCTTTAACTGATGGTATCCTGATCGTAGATCGATCTTGGAAAATACCTTAGCTCCTTGTAATTGGTCAAACAAATCATTGATCATCGGCAGTGGGTACTTATTTTTGATGGTCACTTCATTCAATCCTCGATAATCAACAACCATCCTTAACGATCCATCCTTCTTCTCCACTAGAAGTACGGGTGATCCCCAAGGTGACGAACTTGGGCGAATATAGCCTTTATCCAGTAACTCCTTAATCTGCTTCTTAATTTCCTCCAAATCCTTAGCGGGCATCCTGTACGGTCTCTTAGATATCGGCCCTGTGCCTGGCAAAAGTTCAATCAAAAACTCTATGTCTCTATCTGGTGGCATGCCTGGCAACTCTTCTGGAAATACATTCGGGTAATTCTTCACCACTGGTACTTCTTCCTGTACAACTCCAGATAAGGAATTTACTTGAGTCCTCTTCGGCACATGCCGGGATACATACTTAATCCTTCTTCCTTATGGGGTGGTAAGCAAAATCGTCTTACTGGCGCAATCGATGTTTCCCCCATACATCGATAGCCAATCCATACCCAATATTACGTCCAAACCTTGCGACTCCAAAACTATTAGGTCTGAGGGGAAAACATGCCTACCTATGGCCAATGGCATCTGAAAACATCCTTGGCTTGCCATATACTCTGCTCCTGGCGAGGTTACTAACATAGGTGTTCTGAGAACTTTGGTGGGCAACTTAAACTTATCCACAAATCCCCTTGATATGTATGAATGCGATACACCAGTATCAAAAAGAACGATTGCAGTAAATGACTTAACCAAAAACTTACCTATTACTGCATCAGGCTGGGCTTCAACCTCCTCCACGTAAACGTGGTTCACTTGTCCTTTATTGAAAGGGTTAGGCTTCTTCCCAAAGCTTCCATTGCCATTTCCATTCTTAGCTTCCGGGCATTCAGTTGCATAATGTCCAGTCTTCTGGCACTTGAAACAAGTAACGTGGCTTAGATCCCTCTTGGCTGGGGTAGATGGGTTATTACGGTTCTGCCCGTTGCTTCCTCCATTCCCATTACCATTCTTGGGTCCACTATGGTTGTGCGAACCTCCTCCATGGGTATGCTGAAAAGGTCCTCTCGAATTTGGGGTAAAACGTGGCTTCTGATGAGCTCCAGAATTGTACTTCCCTTGTCCATACTTCCTCTTGCGGCTTTCAATCTGCTGCTGCTTCCCTTCAATCATGAGAGCTCTATCTACCAACTCCTGGTAGTTGTTGAAGGTTGCTACCATTAACTGCATGCTCAACTCATCATTCAGTCCTTCCAGAAACTTCTCCTGCTTGGCTGCATCTGTAGCAACGTCATCTGGAGCATAACGTGCTAACTTACTAAAGTCCTCCACATACTGGCCTACGGTGCGTCCTCCTTGGCGTAGGTTGCGAAACTCACGCTTCTTCATAGCCATAGCTCCTGCTGAAACATGGGCAGTACGGAAAGCTTGCTGAAACTGGTCCCATGTGACAGTGTCAATAGGGTGTGTGGCTGTGTAATTCTCCCACCATGATGCTGCGGGTCCATCAAGCTGATGTGCGGCAAAACGCACTCTCTCCGCATCTGTGCATCCTGCAGTGGTCAACTCCCTTCCAACTTTGCGGAGCCAATCATCTGCAACAATCGGCTCGGTGCTGCTGGAAAACACCGGCGGATTTAGCCTCAAGAAACGGGCTAAGTGATCAACAGGTGGTGGTGGTGGGTTGTTGTTGTTGTTGTTGCCTTGGTTCTGTACTAACACTTGCATCAGGGCATTCTGCTACTGAATCAACTGAGTGATCTCCGGTGGGAAAACAAATCCGGTGTCGCGTCTCGGAGGCATCTGATAGGTTTAGAAAAGATGAGAATTTAGAATAGAATGAGGTCTAGAGGGAAAACACTACCCATATGCACATGAGACAAACACAATCAATATCACTCAATCAATTCAAACAAGGCATACAATCGATCTAACTATCGTTACAAAGTGCTCGGACTATACTATATACATGGGGGAATACTACTACTGATTATGGTGGTCTACTAGAAATTTTGATCGGTCGAAGACTCCATGATATCTGCTCCAACTTCATCAACAAAGTCATCTTCACTGGGGTCCGAGTCGGTGTCGTCGATGATGATGTAGTTATCCGGGCAAGTAGAATCGTCATCTTCTCCTCCTGGTGCTGGGTCTCCCATGAATACTCCGATCTTCTGTGTCAGGTCGCCGTTCTTCCTCACTAGTGCGACGATTTCCTCCATATAATCCTCGCGTGTAGCCTTGAGTTCTTCCTCCAACTCCGTGATCTTGGTCAAGGCCTTCTTCAGATCTACCATGTCTGCGCACATCTGGTTCTCCTGGCGACGAATGTGTTGGTTTTGCTCCTGGATGAAAGCTGCAATTGATCCATCCTTCTTGGTGCTGATCATCTCGGCATCCACAAATCTGATAGATAGTATCCTTAAGCTCCCTGTGGTAGACTTCTCCAATGCGTCCCACAGAGATGTGGGCTGCCATGCTCTTCCCTAAACTCCAGGTTGGTGCATCAAAGGAAAACTCTATAGGCTCAGTGACTGGCGTAAACGTCCTTCCTGGAACTTGAACTTGAATCTTCCAGCGCTCCTCTTCGGGTACTGTGGCGTTGTAAGTCCCGGTGAAGCTTGGTATTCCGATGTTCAGGTACTTAGTGACTTCCTTCAAGTGTCGTCCAAAAGGTGTATCTTCATCCGGTTGCATGAACTTGTTCCTTGCATCCGCCATTCCTAAAAGAGTAGAAAGTGGAGAGGAGTCAGAAATGAGAAGAGAGTAGTGTTCTAGGGTTTCAGCTTAGTGGTCGTGTCCTACAGTCAGCGTGTGCTCTGATACCACCTTTGTAGCGACTAGACCTCAAATAGTCTGATCTACCGTGCACCAGTGTCATCCCTGGATCAGTAATGCTGACACGCACAGTACTTGGAGGATTTATAACAGAGTAGCAATCACACACTTATTACATCGAGTATCTCAAGAGAGAAATAAGTATGAAAAATATGGCTTAAGGCCATCTAAAACGATAACAGCAAAAGACTTGGAAGATAAGTGAGTCCATCAACTCCAACGGCATCACTGAGTATAAGACCACGACCTAAGGCACCTTACTCGTCGTCTGAAAAGTCTGCAACATGAAACGTTGCAGCCCGAAAACGGGTCAGCACATGGAATATGCTGGCAATGTAACACATAGAGAGTAATGAACATAATAATGCTATACTACATGCATATATGGCTGGTAGAAGGCTCTATGGTTACAGTTTTGCAAAAAGCCAATTTTTCCCTACTGCAAAGGAATAAATTTTATTTAACTACCATGGTGGTTGTTAAACATTGAGAATGGTTGATAGCATTCTCAATCCCAATTAAGTATCTTCATCAAACCCAACAAAATTAATTAAAGTAACATGATGAGATTCACATGATAATCCAAGTACTAGCTACTCAAGATGTCCATAACCGGGGACACGGCTAACCATGATTAGTTTATACACTCTGCAGAGGTTTGTGCACTTTTCCCCACAACACTCGATCGCCTCCGGTTGATTCTCGCACTACATGATGTTTGAGAAACGGATGACCGAGACACAGTCTTTCAGAAACAATAACTCTTTACTCCGGGTGGACAGTTACACCTACTTTCCCCTACATTTGCTAGCCCACCTCTTCAAGAGATCATGTAACCTACTAAACTATGCTAGAGCCCATAATAGCTTGTGGCTGCACACGGAAGCTTCTAGCATGAATAATCTCATGATCCCTTTGAGCCTGGGTGGCGGTCCTTAGAAAAACAGGCAACACTGGATTCCCCAGGTGCCTCAATCCACCCAGATGTGTGTTTTAGTTGCCACCTTAAGTAAACCATTAATTAACAATCCCACATCTGTCATGGATACACTCACCCAATCCACGTCTACTGGCATAGCATAGCAATATAAGCAAACGTAGAAGTAACTCCCAAGGTTTGATAACAAAACATGTAATAGGTACTACCTCATCTACTTCCCGATTCCCACAGTTTAAATCAGATCCTAACCATGCAATGTTTGAGGGTTGATCTAATGCAATAAAACTGGGTAGTAAAGAGGTATGATCAAAGTGTTACTTGCCTTGCTGATGATCCGTGAAACTTAGAGATTCGAAGTAGCAAGCGGCGCACTCCGGTACTCTATCGCAAACAAACAAGCATACAATAAGCACTCATCAAATGGACAGGTAAAACTCAAATAAAGATCTAACCAGAAAGTTCAACTTAAGAACTCCGGTTTGCAAAAAGAATCAAATCAAACGAAGCAACGAAAGTCAAACGGCGAAAGAAACAAGCTTCGTTTACTAATCTGGATCTAGGTCAAATTTTACAGTAGCGAAAACTTGTTTGAGTTGGTTAAACGGAAAGAGAATTTCGAGACAAAACTCTAGGCGCTTGAATCGCCTGATTCTGATAAACAAGCGAAAAGATAAACTAAAACGAAAAACAGATCGGAAATCACGATCTGGAATAATCACGGAAAATCCGAGAAAAATAAAACTGACGAACAGTTAAACGAACGGACGTTCGTTAACTGCGACTAACCGACGAACACGTTCGTTAAAACGAACGGATCGGCGAACGTTCACTAACTAACTAAACCGAAGAAAAAAAATAAACCGATCTATTTAAAAAAAATAAACCTAGGGTTTCGGAAAAAAATAAACCGAAATGTTTTTTTTAAAACCTACACGGCGGCGGCTTCGGTTATACCTCGGCGAGGTATTCCGGCGGGCGGGACGGGGCTCCGGCGGGGTCTTCGGGGTGCGGCGAGGCTCGGCCGTCGGGACGGGGTGAGGGAGGCGGCGGGGTGACGGGGTATATATACGTGGGGGGGAGGGGTGCCGTGGGGGAGGGGCAAGGCGGTGGCGGCGTCGTGTCCGATCGGGACACGGGCGGCAGCGGCTAGGTCTCGAGGTGGGAGACGGCTCGGGGTGGGCTGGGCCGCGTGGCTGGGCTTCGGCCTAGTCGGGCGCTCGCGATCTTTTTTTTAAATAATATCACCGAACCAAAAAAAATCGTAGAAAAATAAATAAAAATCCAAAATGCCAAAACAAATTTTCACCGTCTAATTAAAATAATTAGAACGAGATGAACATTTTCTTGGCCCAAAAATGCAGTTTTGAAAACGTGCAATTTTTCTAATGCAAATAAAATTGCAAATAAAATCCGAATAAAATCAAATATTTGATTTAATATTTTTCCTCCAATATTTCAATTATTTTGGAGAAGTCATATTTTCTCCTCTCATATATTTTAATATGAAATATTTTTGGAGAGAAAAATAAATTAAACCAAAATCCTCGTTTCATTATTTGATAAAAATCAAATATGAAAACCGCGAAAATCCCCAACTCTTTCCGAGGGTGCTTGAGTTGCTTAGGATTTTCGAGGATTTGCCAAAATGCAATAATATATGCTATGAAATGATGATCTAATGTATAACATTCGAAATTGAAAATTTGGGATGTTACAAAGTGTCATTCAAAACTTTGAATTCATGTTATGTTCAATTAAAATATTTCGCTACGTGTATAATGCATGCAACCTACTACTCAAATGAACGTTTTAGTGCATTCCAAACGTATATACTACCGCTTCAATATGAACTAAATTTGAATTCGTTTCTCTATTTGAATACGATCTAAGGTAATGATTGTTGTGAAGTCAAAGCATTTGAATTCATTTCTCTCTTTTAATAATATCTACAATCATCATTATTGTCAAGTTAAACCATCGTTTGTGTATTATCTTCACAGCACACCACATGATTAGTCTCGAGTTACATATGAACTATGTGTACTATATGAACTCGAACTAGATTTTTTGAATCCACTTTATTTTGATTTCAAATCACATTACATTTCTTGCTCTAGCTAGATCTTCATAATCTAAACCATGTCTCATATGTATAATGTGTTTATCACATTATGTATGGTGCCCCGCCCCTACGCCTACAAGTATTTAGATGTGAGTTGCAAACACCACACATTACCACAAATTCAAATAAAATGTGAGAATGTTCGATATATAGTATTGTTTAGATTGTTCGATATTTAGTTGTAAGCTGCAAACGCCACACATTATCACAAATTCAAATAAAATGTGAGATTGTTTGATGTATAGTATGGTTTAGATTGTTCGGCATTTAGCTGTGAGTTGCAAACGCCATGCATTATCACATTATGGTATAACATGTGCACAGCACGTGTATCACCGCTATATTCATGCATGCAATGTTTAAAACACTATGATCTCCTATTCAAATATATGAATCCGCTTTCATATCAAATTATGATCTTTGTTAGTCTCTTACACCCACACAATCCTCTAACCTTTGTAGCTACCACTAACTTTCTCTCGTGCATGCACACGCCCTCCTCGCCCTCCCCCTCCCTCGGCATTCTATCCACTGGGCACATTCATTTTTTTATTTAGGTCGTTCTCCCTGAGTCTCCACAACTCCTTTCCGACACACACCGATCGATAAACCTCTCCAGCGATGCCTGCCTACAACATGCACACACACCTTCAATCTCCTCCTTTATGTGTACTTGCCTCGTGTCTCTCATACGGTCAGACACACGTGTAAACTCTCGCCCCTCTTTTCATCGATCTCACAACCATTCTCTCTGTCTATCCGTCTCGTTGGGCCTGATTTTCCTCTAACAAATGGACGTACACCGACCGATCTCTCGCTATACATATAGCTAGCTAGGTCCTTATAACTCGTTTTTACCCACACGTCAATCGATCTACCTCATTAGTTGTGTCTCTCTCTTCCTCCGACAAAAAAACAATTGATCTACCGATCTAGTTAGGTTTGCTTACCAAACACATGGTTCCCCTTCATCATCCATGGATGCGTCCCGACAGATCTATCACGCACAGGCACACACAGAAACACATCCCCACTCTTATTGATAACATTGCAGTTCCACCCTCAGTTTGTCTAGTAGGCCTCTCCCACCATCTTCGAGAAGCAACTCCATCACCCATCCAGCACTCTACCCCTCTCCCTCCCTCTCTCTCTCCTCTCTCTCTCTCTGTCCCATCATATTTCCCGTCCTTCAGTTATGTATGGATGTCGACCGATCTCCCTCAAGACATAGCTGGGTCTCTCCTTCTCAACACATATACGAGTCGTTCTACCTCTATAGTTAGGCCTCTGCCTACCCCTCCCCCCACACACACTGATACATCGAGCGCTCTAGTCATGTCTCCCTGCCACACACAAACTTGACATGTGCCCTCTAACGTTCTGGTAGGCCAGTCGCCCTATATCTTTGACTTGCAGACACACACAATTTCGATGGCTCTCTTCATCGATCACGCACCCACCCACTTGATCCTCTCTTCGACTCTATCGATAGCTATGACCGCTCCCTCTCTTCTCGTGGATTGCCCGACCCTCTATGTATGATATGGATAGGCCTCCATTTCACACACATTGCATGCAAAATTTTGTTTGAGATGTCATCGACACATATTCCCACAAACAATTCACCGCAAAACAAAAAACACTCACAAACACGGTTTGTATCTCTCACACACACCCACGTAGGTGGGGGACGTGCACGAAGAGAAGAGGTGCATGCACGGCGCACGTACTCCCGTCTCTTTCCCAACCACACCCGCGCGGGTACACGGTGGAGCTCATTTTTGTACGAAAAAGGCAGCCCACGTGGTAATTTGGCACGTGTACTGGTTGTCCACTTGGTGGAGGGAGGATCGTCTACCACGGGTGAACAAACAAATTGCGACTTGACGTGTTATGTTAAAAAAAGAGGCAAACCATGTGGGGCCTACCTTAGAGGCAAGGCTCTATACACTGGAGTACTTTTGGTGTGTCCCGTCAACTCGTAGAACGAGGAGAAGCTTGCTTAGTACGCCGTCTCCCTCGCCCACGGGCGCGGTGGCTCGCAGGATGAGGTGAAGCTTGCTCCGCCTTACGCCCGCTCCCTCGCCCATGCGCGCGGTGGCTCGCAGGATGAGGAGAAAAAATTTACTACTCCCTCCGTTTACTCCTCGTCCCTACTACCTTGGTTATAGAGATTATATCATATTGTTTGGAATATATATGTCCTTTAGTAGATTTCAATATGAACTACTAGTACATACTCCAAACACTGATGTATATAGACGTATTTTAGACTGTAGATTCACTCATTTTGCTCCGTATGTAGCACTCTCCCTCGCCCCTTGACCCTTGCCCATGTGGTGGACGTGCAACAATTCATTCGATCTCATATAGTCAGAACGATATATACTGCACTACCATTATTGCTCGACTTCCCGAAGAGGCGAAGAGCCAATCGCAAGGTTAATATTTTGGAGATGCCAAGCGCAAGGTTATAGGAGAACGAGTAGTAGGTGCCGCGTCATTTATAAATAAAGTTTTTTTCTTCTTCAGTGGCACGTATGCAATATGATAGGTTCATATGGAGAGAAAAGGAAACCGCTCCACTATATACATAGTCAGGACGGGCCAGCCTACACGGTTGCTTGCTGGGGTTGCTCTCTTCACACTCTCTCGCACAAAACGACTGTGGCCACATCTCTAACATCCCGGCGGATCACGTCCGCTTGGGGAAGGGGTGGATGCTTAGTGTAGATGCGGTGGCCGTCACCGACGGCGAAAACCCACTGTCGGCACGTCCCGATCAGGGGTCCCCGCCGTTCTCTCTCACAAAGCCGGTGAGGTTGCCTTCGTCCCTTGCTCACTGCCGCGACGTGGGCAGTTGCCGCCTCCCGCCGCCCTCCTCAAGGTTGAGCTACGTCCCTTTACAGCCGGCTTGCACCACTGCTCCAGCTGCCCACATCACTCCCTGTGGATATTTCTCTACTTCTTTGCCCCGCACATACCTCTACTGGCTTCTACGTACTGTATATGTGATGAGTTTATGTCTCATCAACTAGTCCCAGTAATCTTATTCTAATCACGCTTCTTCAATTTCTTTGCCACAGGGATGCTCATCTCGATTTTGGTGAAACTGCACAAAATGATCCGATGGTCAAAAGGTTGCAAACTTCATTTATTAGGAAGCTCGAACGTTGCCAGCAAATTGAAGCCTGGTCAGGGTTCACGGTTCAAGGGCTAGGGACTGCATGGATCGTTTTTTTCTTTAGCTGACTCTGTTCCAAAATAAGTGTCAACTTTAGTAGTAGTACAACTTTGTACTAAAGTTTGCACAAAGTTGAGACACTTATTTTGGAACGGAGGGAGTACATATTTGCTATGATCTGTCAATCATTGGGATGCAATAGCATGCATGTTAGTCTCCTTTGTATTTGATGAAATGTTGCAACGGGCAACCTTGGACGCAAGATACATGTAACAGAAGCTGGAAGCTTCATAGCATTGTACAAATTTATCTCGCTGATAAATTACAGTACATGCTATACTAGTACTTCCTCCGTTCCTAAATATAAGTCTTTGTAGAGATTTCACCATGAACCACATGCGGATGTATATAGATGCATTTTAAGTGTAGATTCATTCATTTTGTTCCGTATGTAGTGGAATCTCTACAAAGACTTATCTACTAGTAATAGCTAGCCCCCACGACTAGGAATTCTCTATCCTCTCCTTGAGCCACATCATCAAAATTGATGTAGCCATTAGATGAAGTAAATTAGTCCATAATAGCCGTCTGATCTAGACATTGAGAGGCTCCGCACTAAGCCACATGCAAGCATGCAGAAATACCGTGGCACATGCATGTGAGTGGGTTTTAAATCACATCGACATGTCTGCATGCAAGCATGCACCGGTAGCATGCATGTAAGTGAGCTTTTAAGTCCCATTAACATGTCAAAAAGAAAAATATAATCCCATTATGCAGTAGGAGTTGGCTGATCTTTTTTCCTTACGTGGGATGATCTAAATGATGATGGCAGTTTATTTAGTTTGGCTACCACATTTGTCATGCGGTTATAGAGTTTTTTTTAGTTCTATGAAATCGATAATTTTGCACAGAGAGATATACCGCTATTCCGCGGCAACGCGCGGGGACTCATCTAGTAATATTTAGGAACGAAGGGAGTACTGTGTAAAGAGTTAGGTGTCGCACGGTGGTAGTGTGAGGTGGGCCATGTAATCACTGAGCCTGCGTATTTTCACTGCTCTTTCACGCCTCCGCTATAAGAATGGAGAAAATTAGTAGTAGTACCTCCTTTCGCCGAAAGCGTGGGCATCCAGCAGTCCTACCACCTCAGTAATAAAGACCAATGAGCCGTCAAATCACATAGACCCAGCAGTAAGTTGGACGGACGAAGCAACCATCACTCTTGCGCCAGTGAGAGGTCGCGTCCGCTCTGCCCGGGCATGAATGCGGCACCGATTCTTTGGAGCGGCGCTGACCGTTTCGGGCGGGAAGCGCGCGCGGGCGATGGAGGGCTTTGGGTGGGCCAGGCTGGTCAGGAGCGGGCGTGGCAGCTGTCCGCATGTCCCTACCGGACACGCCCGGAAACGAGAGGATGCACCGACTCTCGCGGCTAAAATTGTACACTACACAACATCTCTCTGTAGGAGTAGGTCGATCTATCGCTCTCTCTAACACACACATGCTGTTAAGCACACACACACACACACACGCACACACACGCACCTTGGTCCCGTTGCACCTTCTAATGTGACTTATTACACCTAGACGGAGGGAGTAGTAAGTATACGAGATACGGTGGCACACTCACTTAAGTCGAATACAAGTGCCCAAAATTTGTGTGCATGTTATAATAAGGATTCACTTAAAATAGTACGTGAGCGAACAGAGGGATCAATTGGACAGTGTTCCCGAGTAGTAGCGAGATGTGTGAGGTAAGATACACCACTAGCGCTTTTAATTTTTCTTATTAATTTGTTTGTTTCACCCTCTGATTGATGGGACCCAACGTACTACGTGGAGAGAGGTAAGGTGACTAAGGCTGCATTATTTCTGCACCACTGTGGATAGTCTTACCACCAAAGCCAGATGACACGATTATGATTGAAATCCCAATGACTCCCACACACACAAAAAAACACGGCATGCTTGTCACATGAATGTTGGAATGTATAAAAGGTTATTTCCCTCTCGTTGAACATAAAGGGAGGGTTGTGTAGCTGGTTAGCTTCTTCGCTCATCAAACTTGAGGTCTCGGGTTCGATAACTACACTTGAGCATAATTTGTGCCAGGAGGATTCTTTGACTGGTCAAAATGTTTTCTAGGGTTTGCACGCTTCACACTCTCTCTCCAGTATATATATACACGCTGGAGCCTCAGCGCTTGTAGTTGCTCTCTTCACACTCTCTCGCCCTCCCCCGCTGGAGCCTCAGCGCTTGTAGTTGTTCTCTTCACACTCTCTCGCCCTCTCCAGATCTAAACAAGACTTCGTTGGCCTCTCTCTCCCCTCACTGCTGCTCAAAGAGCCGGCAGGATCCGTCCGCCGGGAAGGGGAGGAGGCTTAACGTTGTCGCCGTCGGCGAGGGACTACCGGCGCAGCTGTTCACTTTCCACCCAGCGGCGGCGCGGGAGGGCCTCCGACCCCTTCTTCTTCGCCGCCGTCCCGTCGCCCACCGGACCACGCCCCAAGAACCTTAAGGTATAATTTACTTACTCCACATGCATTGCTCTAGCTGCATGTATACCATGAATCTAGGACGTGGTTCAAAGAGGAAAGGAGTGGGGGAAAGTAGTGGGAAAAGTTGTATATAGCATGAATAAGGACATGGTTCAAAGAGGAAATGAAGGGGGAAAGTTGTATAGCATGAATCTAGGACGTGGTTCAAAGAGGAAAGGAATGGGGGAAAGTAGTGGGGAAAGTTGTATCGCATAAATCTAGGACGTGGTTCAAAGAGGAAAGGAAGGGGTGAAAGTACTAGTTCAAAAAGGAAAGGAAGGGACAAGGCTGTAGAGTTTGAGCAGGACTAGATTTGCTGCGCTCACATAGGGAAAGGTGTCTAAAGATAACAAAATTGGGACCAACACAAATATGCTCCTTGGTTGTTTGTTCTTTGTTGCAATAGACTGTGCATGACCACAGTACATCGGTAGATGCACATGGTGCTGGTGCGTCCACTGTCCCGTGCAACTCATTAGCTGTTGTTAATCTAAGGCCCTGTTTGGTTAAAAACTCCCTAGTCCCTACCTGCTTGGTTCCAGGGGCTAAACATGGACTAGAGGTTATTAAATGACATGCTAAAAGACCATGTTACCCCTAGTAATGAACTAATAGAGACAAGGTGCGATGCGTGGCAGGGGCAACTGTTGGAAAAAGTCCCAAAAAGACTCCCTCTGGGTCTTCTTTCTTTAGTCCCAAATGCCCACTTTTAGTCCCTAAAAGTCCCTCCTGTTTTGTTTAGATGGGACTGACACGGAGTTTTTTCAGTCCCTACACCAAAATGTCCCTGTAAACAAACACCCTCTAATAATGCCGCTGGAAAATTGATGCAATGCCACAGTTAAAAGCAAATTACATGTTTAACGAATTTTATTGTTAATATAATCTCTGTGTTAATATTAATCAATGCTACTGTCTTGCTTTCTTTCCCATTTAGATAAGGTAGATGCTTCTTTTTGTTGGCTTCTGTGTCATCCACCGTTATTGACCACTAATTGTTTCCTTTGCACCTCTGTGTAAACAGGGTTATCTACTTCACCTCGTTGCCATTGTGACCTTTTGTTGCACTGCACAAAACACTTTTGTTTTAAGAGTGTTTTGTGCAGTTCAACCAAAATGTCACACCGACAACGTTGTTTGATTGCTTGATCTTAGTGGAACTGCACAAGAGGAGATCTTACTTCAGATCTTCTTCTTGTGAGTTGTTTGAATTCCGCATCATGAGAGGTCAGTACTAGCCTTCTTTCACATGATTCTGCAGCGTGCTTTCATATGTTGTGCTACTTGTACGATAATGTTGCTTGATTTTAGTGAACTGCACAAATGGAGACAAGACTTCCAATCTGTATGTGCACCATAATATCCCACTGAGGTAAGATAAGGATATTTCACAACTGCTGGCCTGTATTTTGCCACTTTCATCAGAAAATTAAGTTTAGTACTATACTTGTGCTCCCTAATTGACATGCCAAATCATACATTGAAGGCGAAGCTTGTCTGTTATTGAACCAAGTGATGAAGGGGAAGAACAAGCGGAAGAAAAACAAAAATCAACTCCCGGTGCTGTAATGAAGCACTGGAACTGTGATGACACAAGTAATGATATAGTTTTGCATCTTAATTTATTGCTATGGCTGGAACGAGCAATTGTTTTGCCACTGATTTGATGCCACTCTTAATGTAATATGTAATTATCTGTACTTGTGCAAACAGGGATCTTCTTTGAAGATACCATATATTTTAGTGGAACTGCACAAGAAGATGTTGGAAACATTAAACTAATCGAGGAGTATATAGTAAGCATGGCCACCACCGTAGATAGCAACAGATGGTTCCGGAGAAGTGCTTCATCTGTATGCTCTACACAATAAGCCTCCTGACAAAGGTTGGTACTCGCCCACTGATTTCATCCATATGATTGAGCTTTGTCATCTCTATTGGTGTTGTGCTACTGTTTAGATACTGTCATGAAAAAGTGGTATTGTCCTTGAGAAGTGCTTCATCTGTGCTGTTTTAAATATTTCCTTTACTTTTTTTCTCGAGCAAACAGGGATGCTAGAGTTTAGTAGTCCTCTTGTCTTTGCACAACAGGATCATCTTCCTCTGAAGAAGAATATGGAGTACGTGAAGTGACTAGTTCCGATTATGCCAGGATGAAGAAGCCCTGTCTATCTTCTCATCAGAAGGAGCAGTTGAAGGATGGTTACATTACTCCCCACAAGACCAAACTAACTTCAACTCAGAAGGACTGACAAATCTCCATTTTTTTGCTGTGATGCGCGAGTACAATGTTGTTCTAGGATTCTTTCTGGTGAGTTCCATTTTTCTAAAAGTGTGCTCTACATGGACCATGTATGTGCCTGTTGAAACTGTCAATTCATAGTACAGTTTGCTTTATACTAATCACTTTTTTGTATTTGTGCAAACAAGGGTGCTCAGCTTGATTTCAATGGGAACTGCACAAAATGTTCATGAATACATCGAATCATTCATTTTCACCACAAGAAAGGAGGTGCCGATAAGTTCAAGGCGTTGCAACATATAAGGGCGAAATCATACAAGCTACGCGCGAATTTGGTTGATTTTGGTGGAACTGCACAACAAGAACAACTGGTTTATTTAGCATGAGGTGCCATGTCAATGTCCGAACTGATGGCAAACCCTGCCCATTCCACAATCGTAGGCATTTGATATTTTGGAATGGGACAACCTTGTTAAATTTTGCTCATTGATTTTAGCAAGACATGCCTTTGATATTTTCGAATGGGACGCCCTTTGCTGTCAGCAGCGTCGATCAATTTTTTCTTTATTCTTTAGTTGTGAACTAAATATTGCCTCTGACATGTGAGTCGCTGAGATGCATAATCATCGATTGTTTTGAATGTTCTCTATAAATTGCCAGGCCTGTGTGTTTGATTGCAATGTATAGAAACGCTAAAAAGCTACTCAAACTCTTTGTACTCCTTCTGTTCCTTTTTACTTCGCACATTGTGAAAGTGCATACTTTTTTGTATAAGATTGGTCAAAGTAGAGATACTTTGACTACAGACAAAACTTGTATGCACGACTAGAAAGGACCGGAGGGAGTACATGTGAAACTGCTGCAAACGAGGTGATCACCCTGGGAATAATGCTAGTACGTATTGTTTTGCATGTTCATCCAATGCTAGTGATACAGGAATTCGAACTAATCGAAATAAATTCATTCATACACGGTCGGATTTCATATAAACATGCTGGATTTCATTACATTTCATACATTCTTCAACTAAAAAGGGGTGCGCTAGAAGTATAATTAATTAACCGAAGCTACCCACCTGTGTCCCGCTGAGCCGAACAGAAGCTTCAGTGACTTAACTGCAGGTGCAGTTGCGTAACTGACATGTGGCCTGTTGGGCCCACCTGTCAGTCAGCCAACTGCACCAGCAGTTAAGTAGAAGCAGCGTTCTTCTCCAGCGCAGCTCTCCGACTCCACGTCGCCGCCAAGAAGCTAACCGGCCGTCAATGGTCAACCCGCCTAGCTTGGCTTCAACCGGAGGGTAGCAGCGGCGGCCTTACTTGGACCCGAGCGGCGGCGACCTACCGTGTTCTACTCTTCCTCGTTTTCTGTGTGGCGTGGCCTCGTTGGCAGCGGGGCGGGGCCTCGGCAGAGCTGACGATGTCCTCTATCTCGTTGCCGGCGGGCGGTGCCTCAGCGGAGCGGTGGAAATCCTCCCCCACGTTGCCGGCAGGGTGGGGCCTTCGCTGAGCCGGCGATGTCCTCTGCATCGTTGTTGGCGGGAAGGGGCCTCGGCGGAGCCGGCGATGTCCTCTGCCTCATTGTTGGCGCTGCGGGGCCTCGGCGGAGCAGGGCCTTGTCGACGCCAGCGGAGCGGGGACTCGTCGGATTCGGCATTGTCCTCTGCCTCGTCCTCGGTCTCGCCAAACAGCGCCTCTCCCGCTTCATCGCCCTCTTTGCTAGCCTCTTTGTAGGCGGCCGCAGCCTCCGCCACCCGCATGCGGTACCGCCAGCGCTCGAGGCGGTCCTTGCGGGCGGAGCGGTACGAGTCGAGCAGCGCCTCCTGCTTCGCCCGCTCCGCGGCGATCTGCTCCTCCGCCTGCAGGTGCTCCTGGAGGAGATGGTGGTTGTAGGCGGCGTCGGCCTGCGCCTCCCGGAACTGCTCCTCACACATTTGCCTCACCCTGTCCATATATTAGGCACGGGCCTCGCCGATGGTCATGGTGTAATGCACCGGCGAGGATGGCGAGGAGGAGGGGGTTGGCGCCGGATCGTCGACTACCATGTTCTCCATTGGGACGTCATCGTCCCGGCTGCATGTCGGCCAGCCGGTCGACAGCAATGGCTGCCATCTCCTTGTGGTCCGTCGTCCGTCCGTCCCGAAGAGCACTGGAGCGCGAGGAAGCCATGGTGGGCAGTAGTGGTGTGGACAGGAGAAAGGGAATGGATGCGGATGACCGCGGCTATGGCCGGCGCAGCAGTTTATATAGCAATGGTGGGCGGGCGGAGGGACGGACGTGTGGCGCCGGAGTAGCCGCCTCGGCAACCGCGTATCATTAATGTGGGCGGCAGATGGACGGACGGACGGCACTTGTGTCGTTTGAAGGCGGAGCAATCGCCTGCACCGGGAAGCGGGGCGGGCGGCGCTGACTGTTTCGGGCGGAAAGCGCGCGCGGGCGAGGAGATGACTTTACTTGGAGAGGATGACAATGGGGACCCACCAGGTCCATAGCCTCACGTACGCAAGTGCCTCCTTATTATATTGTAGCGACCCGGCCCAAATGGATCAAGTCTCTATGCTTAAGTGTCATCCCTGGATCGGTATGCTGACACACACAGTACTCGAGGATTTATAACAGAGGTAAATCACATGTATAAAATAACGTAAATACTATTACCTCAATCCAAAATAGCGGAAGTAACAAGGTTGTGGATTCCCATCAACACCAACGGCAAAGTTGAGTGTAGAAATCGTAACCCTAACGTATCACTTACTCGTCGTAAGAATCCTACAACATGAAACGTTGTAGCCCGAAAACGGGTCAGCACATGGAATATGCTGGCAAATTCACACCATAGAGAAATGATGAACAAAGGCTATCACTACATGCATATATGGCTGGTGGAAAACCTCTATGGTTATAATGTTTTTGCGAAAAGCCAATTTTCCCTACTTCAAAGGAATAAATTTTATTTAACTATCATGGTGGTTGTGAAACATTGAGATGGTTGACAGCATCTCAATCCCAATTAAGAACGTGATTAAACCCAAATCAAATTTAAATTAAGTAACATGATGAGATCAACGGGATAATCCAAGAACTAGATACTCAAGATGTCCATAACCGGGGACACGGCTAAATGTTTCACAACCACCATGATAGTTAAATAAAATTTATTCCTTTGAAGTAGGGAAAAATTGGCTTTTCGCAAAAACATTATAACCATAGAGCTTTTCCACCAGCCATATATGCATGTAGTGATAGCCTTTGTTCATCATTTCTCTATGGTGTGAATTTGCCAGCATATTCCATGTGCTGACCCGTTTTCGGGCTGCAACGTTTCATGTTGCAGGATTCTTATGACGAGTAAGTGATACGTTAGGGTTACGATTTCTACACTCAACTTTGCCGTTGGTGTTGATGGGAATCCACAACCTTGTTACTTCCGCTATTTTGGATTGAGGTAATAGTATTTACGTTATTTTATACATGTGATTTACCTCTGTTATAAATCCTCGAGTACTGTGTGTGTCAGCATACCGATCCAGGGATGACACTTAAGCACAGAGACTTGATCCATTTGGGTCGGGTCGCTACAAGATGGTATCAGAGCACATGTTGACTGTAGGACGTGACCCTAGAAACTGGCAAGCCCATAGGAAGGATTTTCCCTAAAACTTTCCTTTTCAAAAAGATCTTTTACCACTCTTCTTTTCCGAGTCTTATTCAAATATTCCCTTTAAGTGAGACCATACCCTTTTTCCTTTTGGACCACTCGAAGATTCAACGGATAAGACCACTTCAAGAAGTACAAGATATCGGACAACTAAGACCATTCGGAATGAAGAGGATTTTACCGTGCATTATGATAATGGAAACTACAACGGTTGAAGACTCCGAAGACTGGGAGAATTTGAAGGCTCTGAAGAATTGCCACATGTGCATGACCTAGGAAGGTTACCCTTATGGAACTTGGCAGACTATGGAAGCTGTCAATACTCGAGAGCAAGGTGTATCGGAGAAAGACCGAAACATGGAAAGTTAGAAACTCAAAGTTTTGTCAAGGAAACCCTAAGGTAGGAGATATCAACTATGGAATGATAGCTCATGGTAATGACAAGAGCAGAAACACGGATACCCATGAGGTTATCGCCCGCTTATGATATTGTCACCGTGCGGAGTTAAGCATGCAGATGCATGGAAGGATTGGATGGTAGAAAGCTGATGGAGCACCTATCAGCAAGATGAAGTTTTAACTTTAGACCGGTGTATCACCAGGATCTGGAGTATTACATCAAGAAGTTTAGGATGGACCTGCAGGAAGCTGTATTTGACAAAGAAGTGTTTCGTGAAGAACTCAGAACCCAGAAACTGAAAGTAGCCAAGCTAGGAAAGCAAAACCTCGAGATAACGGAGACTCGTCAAGAACTGAAGGACAGTAGTACCATGGTTCATGCCCAGGATGTTGAGACCCAGAAGTTTGGAACGCAATTATTAAAGGACGCCGCGTGAGACTTCGCGTCAACAGAGAGGGTCTGGCAAAAGAACTTAAAAAGGACAAGCATGATTGGAAGAAGCCATCGGAGACATGACCAAGACTTGAAGAGTTTGATGACGTTGAGATTTATTGACCTTTAGAAGACCAAACCCCTGTTATACCTACGTTAGATGCGACGTTTGTGAGCTGTCATTTGTTTGTTGTTTTTCCGACAGCCACGATAAAAATCTGTCTTTTCAAAATTTTGTTTGTATTGTATGCATCCCTCTCGACCTCTCTTATCTCACCCCAAACCCATGGACCAATAGAGGAGGAATGGAGATGAGCTTGTATTTTCTGGACCGATGAGTCAATTGGAGACGGACCGATGGATTCAGAACATGGAGGATCACATGAAGAATAACCCTATAGCCGGAAAGGATATGACCCAGCATGCTCTTCAATGTTTTGAAAGAGGTGCTGCTACTTGGTGGAGGATGTACCAAACCACCAATGGATGGCAAGGAGTAACCACTTGGAAAGAATTTAAGTGGACTCTACAAAGATCTCGTCTTGTGTCCCAGAAATTGAAGCCTTATGGAAAGGATGTGAAGAAACCTTGTGCATACAAGCCTTGTGGAGAAATAGGACACAACCATAAGGAACACAAGGATGAATGCCCTAATTGTGAAGGAAGTCACCCAGCTGAAGAATGCCCAACTAGGCAGATCACTTGTTTCTTGTGTGAAGGGACTACCCACTACCCTTCTCAGTGTCACATCTACCCCATGGTACAAAGGACCATCCAGCAGAAGAAAGAAGCAATGAAAAGAGCCCTCATGGAAATTTTAGAGGAATCTGTGATGAAGGAAGAGGTGGAGGACACACCCAAAGAAGAACCAATTAAACCCTGCACCAAGTCATGCTATTCATGTGGAGAAGAAGGACACATCTCCCAAAATTGTCTGAATGGGGATTTAGTAGAATTCCCGACAGAGGAAGTAGAGTATGACCCACAGGAAATAGAAGCCCTGATTGGAACGGAAAAATCCAGGAAGAGAAGTAGATTGGATCCCAGGAACCACCCAATTTCTACAAAGAGAGACCTAAGTCATATCACTTGTTTCAGGTGCAAAAATTCAGGACACTACCACAATGATTGCCCAAAAGGGAAGATGAGGACCCCAGGAGGCTATATAATCACAAGGAAACCTCGAGATATGTCAGAAGTAATATGTTTCCGTTGTGATGAAGCAGGGCACTTTGCCAGAGAATGCCCAAGGAGACGGAGACTTGTGATTAATAGTTGAGTGCAACGAGAAATATAGTAGTAGAAGTGTGTTCATTTTTATTAGTGAGGTGTCGGATTGAGGCATGTAATGGAATGCAGGAGATTGTAATAATTTGAGAATCAATAAAGTTAGCATCATTGGTATTGATTTGGATTCTATGAGTTGTTACTCTATGAAGAAAGATTTTGACCATTTTCGAGGATATGAGAAATATGGTCTATGGAAGATTGTGCATTTTAAAGGTGGTAGTACCCTGTGAGGAAACTTGACCCTTGGAAAAAGGTAATGATATTCCACGAAGTGGATTTCGAACAAAATAAGTATGAGTTTTATCTCGATATGTTGGATACCCCAAGAATATGAGGGTATGGAGTATTATTGGATGTAAAGGAGGTAGTCTATGAAATTGGAGACAGAGCATGTCTTCGTGTGTCCCTCTGCGAGGAGTTAAACTACTTGGAGTTAAGGGAAAGTTAGCCCCGATATTTGTAGGACCATACCGAGTTTTGGAGCGTATGGGAGAAGTGGCCAACAAGCTGGAGTCGCCCGAAGGACTGTCAGGAGTTCATGATGTGTTTCACGTTTCCCAGTTGAAGAAGTGCCATGCAGAGATGGCCAATATTCCCCTGTAAGGACGCTTGACCCTAGAAAGGATAATGATGTTCCACGAAGTGGAGTATGGACTTCATAAGTATAAGTTTTTTTTTATCTCGGTATGTGGGATATCCCCCAAGGATGAAGAGATGAATTACTATTGGATATAAAGGAGGTATGATGTTGGAAATATGGATCAATGGAATTCCATGATGAGTCTGAGTATTCATGTCCTAGTTTGGTGCCAATAGAAGGAAGGAAGACACTACAATTGGATGGATTTAAGAATACCAGGAAGTTGGAGGTTGGATTAAGGATCAGTTGCCCGATGATAAGTTCAAGGTTTACAAGTGATGAGATGGGCCATAACCCACAGGCCCCAGGACCTGCTAAGAATCAAGCACATTCTTGCTGAAGGAAAAACCCTGGAAGAAGTTATGATTTTATCGACAAACGATCTTATAGGAGTTACGCAAAACCTGAGGGTTGGGAAGGAACGATAGATGTTTGTTTGGCTTGCAGAATCCATGGATTTATCCGAACTTGGTTCGTCGACAAGAGAAATTATGCAATGCTTGTGAGGATGACCGAGTGTTAGAATGCGAGATTCGCTAAACCATGTACAAGGTAATGATTTGGGTGCGGGATGGATTGATCACCATACCGACTTACTCTTATTGTTCGCTTTGCTATATGGGATGGTAAATCTGAGTGACCTACCTATAGTAGAGAGACGACGGTATTAAACCTTGTTTGAACCTTAGAATGGTGTAAGTATTTTTTTCCCTTGTACAAGGCAGCTCTTGCCAATCGTAGGTTATACGGTGAGGATCAACCAGACCCATTTCCTGCAGGAGAAACCGTAAATTGTTGACCACCATGAGATGTCGATAGTTGTTTAGTATTGGTGCCTGACCCGTCAGCTAAGAAGACCCAGTCATGGAAGAACCATACCAAGATGAAAGGATACAGAAGAATTGAGGAAAAGATTTTGCCACCACCGGAAGAGCCCAGAGAAGGAATTATACTGAAGATCTGAGAAGACCGGCACTGTCAACAACAAGGATGGAGTATATGAGTTTTGGTGGAACCGTAACAATGTTTCTAAGGGTGGTGGCACCCCAGACCCCCTGTGATGATCGATGGATTTTGAGAAGACCCCAAACCTAACCTATTTCATGCTAGCCTCTCCGAATCTCGAGGACGAGATTCATTTTAAGGGTGGTAGGTTTGTAACATCCCAAAATTCTAAATTTTGGAATGTTATAATAAACAGATAGATTGGATTGATTGTTTGATTGATTGACTGAAAGTGAGTGGAATTCGAAATCTTTTGAAAGTTAAATGAGAGGGAATAAAAGGACTTTCCCAAACTTTCATTTTGCTTTTATGATCTCCATGAATTCAAATTCTTTTCACCACAAAAACCTGGAGAGAAGATGACATGACTTCTTCCATTTATTTAAATGCCAAGGGGTGTTGAAAATATTTGAATTTCATTTGAAAATATTTCACATTTCTGAAACTTTATGCAACTCAATGATTTTCACGAGAGAAGATAAAATGACTTCTTCAAAACATATGAAATATGAGTTGGGAGTTTCAAAGGTCAAATTCAAAGTCCTTTTGGAAATTATTTTTAATTTGGAGTTATTTGAGTCTTATTCAAATTATTTTTCTCCAAAATAAAAATATACAGAAAATAGGGTAACATGATTCCCTACATCAGAAAATTGGAGAAAAATAAATTTGAAATCATTTTGGTATCTTTAAAATGATTTTTATTGGATTTTATTAAGGCAGTAGCACTGTTTGATTTATTAAAATTTGTGTGGACTTTATTTGACTTTACAAAAATGTTCATGCTGTAGGAAATCTTTTTCTGCAAATTTTGATATATAATATGCCTATATAAAGTTTTATTTTATTTATTCAGTTTTTCTTTTCCTGTCTCTATTTATAAAAAAAACTACATGCGCGTACTCTGTGACTATATGTCGCCCTCATGCGCAGTATAGTAGCTTTTGGCGCCCCATTGTTTTTTTCTCTTAAATAGGCCAGGCCCAGCCGGCCATATTCCTCCCCATATTTCTTTTCTATAGTTTTTTTTTCTTTCTTTTTTTTTCTTTCTTTTCAATTGCTAAAAAAAAACAAAGACTGCCGCGCGGCCGGCCGAACCGCTAAGGCCTTTAGGCCCATGCGATGCGCTCCCCTTTTTGTCTGTTCGTCTACGTTTAGTCCCACATTGCCTAGCCTTTAAGCCCTAAACCTCTTTCCACCTATAAATATAGACCCATAGAGCCTCTAAAAATTATCCATTGCGGGTTAAATCAATATATTGGTTTGACTAGCTAAAAATATATTCTGCTCTCCGGCGGGACTTTTGGAAGTTGTCTCCACAATCCGAAGTCGTCTTTTCTATACTTATAAAGGTATATTTATTCGTTCTCTGTATGTATTTATACGTTAGATCTAGAATTCTTTTATCCGTAGCTATTTTTTTCTTCTGCAAAACAGCTTGGCCCTGATTTTTCAAATAGCCATAACTTTTTACTCGTTCATCCAAATTAGATGAAACCAGCGCCTATAATTTCATCTTGTTTTCACCTATCCAGTTAACCTGTCACGTCAACTTTTTTAAATTTTCAAATTTCGAAATTTGTTCAAAATCATATTCAAACTTCTTTTGTTCATAACTTAAGTTCCGTAACTCCGTTTGAGTTGATTCTTTTTGCAAAGCGAAGCTCTTGACCTAAACTTTCTGATAAGGCCAAATTCACATAATTTTGGTACTGTTAGAAATTGTTTTATGTTGCAAGAGTTATTTGCTTGGTTTTGATGTTTTCCGAAGTGTCTTCTTCGTTCTTCTCGATCTTTTGAGTGATTGCTTATGTGTGGTTACTATTGCTTGCTCACGATAGATTGACCGGAGTGTGACGAGTAGAACTATCAAGAGTTTTGAGTGCGAATCATCTTCATCAACATTGCAGGCAAGTAACACTTTGATCATACCTTCCATACCCAGTTTCATTGCATTAGATCTATTCCTCAAACATTGCATGATTAGGATCTAATTAAATTGTGGGTATTGGGAAGTAGTTGAGGTAGTACCTATTACCCGTCCTTTTATCAAACCCTTGGGAGTTACTTCTACGTTGCTATTATATTGCCATGCTATGCTCGTAGACGTGGATTGGTTTTTGAGAGATATTCATGACAGATGTGAGATTGTTAATAATGGTTTACCTAAGGTGGCAACTAAAACTCACATCTGGGTGGATTGAGGCACCTGGAGAATCCAGTGTTGTCTGTTTGTATAAGGACCGCCACCCAGGCTCAAAGGGATCATAAGATTGTTCATGCTAGAAACTTCCGTGTGCAGCCACAAGCTATTATGGGCTCTAGCATAGTTGAGTAGGTTACATGATCTCTTGAAGAGGTGGGCTAGCAGATGTCGGGGAAAGTAGGTGTACCGGTCCACCCGGAGTAAAGAGTGATTGTTCCTGAAAGACTGTGTCTCGGTCATCTGTGTCTCAAACATCATGCAGTGCGAGAATCAAGCGGAGGCGATCGAGTCTTGTGGGGAAAAGTGCGCAAACCTCTGCAGAGTGTACAAACTAATCATGATTAGCCGTGTCCCCGGTTATGGACATCTTGAGTATCTAGTTCTTGGATTATCCCGTTGATCTCATCATGTTACTTAATTTAAATTTGATTTGGGTTTAATCACATTCTTAATTGGGATTGAGATGCTGTCAACCATCTCAATGTTTCACAACCACCATGATAGTTAAATAAAATTTATTCCTTTGAAGTAGGGAAAAATTGGCTTTTCGCAAAAACATTATAACCATAGAGCTTTTCCACCAGCCATATATGCATGTAGTGATAGCCTTTGTTCATCATTTCTCTATGGTGTGAATTTGCCAGCATATTCCATGTGCTGACCCGTTTTCGGGCTGCAACGTTTCATGTTGCAGGATTCTTACGACGAGTAAGTGATACGTTAGGGTTACGATTTCTACACTCAACTTTGCCGTTGGTGTTGATGGGAATCCACAACCTTGTTACTTCCGCTATTTGGATTGAGGTAATAGTATTTACGTTATTTTATACATGTGATTTACCTCTGTTATAAATCCTCGAGTACTGTGTGTGTCAGCATACCGATCCAGGGATGACACTTAAGCACAGAGACTTGATCCATTTGGGTCGGGTCGCTACATATATATATATATATATATATATATATAACTATAATTTATTTTGCTTCCTCCTGGTTTCCTAACATCACGGTCCCACACCATTGTCAACCTATATAGTAGTCAATAAACGAGAGAATTGCACAAGAAGCGGCCGACAGCTGGGACCAAGTAGCTCGAGCAGTATTTGTGTTTTTGAGGTGTGAGCACTGCAGAGTTTTTCGATGTTTAGCCCAGATATTAATTTTTCTCCTCTGAACAACAACGAAAACATCGCTGCAGGTATTAACTGGGCGGGCTGTGGCCCGTCTAGCCCAGGCCAGATATCCAGACCAGATATTAATTTTTTTCAAGCTGAAAATGGCTAGCCCAGCTATACTTTTTTTTAGGAATACGCAGGCAAGGTCAAGTTGTTATTCTCCGCCCCGCTGGGCTGCAAATCTTTCCTAGGAGGGATGCATTAGGCTTAACAAGAAAGTGGGCTTTAAGAAATAATAAATGGGATGTAATTATAAAAACTGGGCAGTAACTATAAAAAAATGCACCAAACACGTGATTACTTTATAAATATTATTTTTGGATATTGAAAATTTTAATTTCATTAATTGTTGCGAGCGCAATGTTTCGTTGGATTTTTACGTAATATAAATTTATATTGAAATTCTATTTAATCTGACTAGAAATTTCGGGATAAAAATATTTCAGATCCATCAAAATGTGGGAAATTTTATTGAATTCTATTTTGAACAGTTGGTTGAAATGGGCTGTACTTTTAACAAACTGTAAATGGGCTGTAGTAAATTCCATTAGAATTCAAAAATGGGCTACACATTCTTACAAATCTCAAATGGGCTATAAGTTCTCTGCCACACACTTCTGGCCTTACTAAGTTGACGCGTCCCCTAAAAAAACAGAGTTGACGCGTATGCAAGGCTTTGTCAACTTATAGTCAACACACGGTTCTAGCAGCAGTGGCCCTTGGATGTCCATCCAACGGATGCCGTGCTTCTTCTTCAATCGCGGATATTCTAGCTTCACCCGCCCAAAAATGATTCCTCCCCCTGACATCTGGGTGCACCGTTTCGGAAGCTAAGGGCCTACTAAGTTGACGTACCAAGGGCTTTGTCAACTTAGTCAATATAAACGATTCTAGCTGCAGTGACCGTACGATGTCCATCCAACGGCCGTCGTGCTTCTTCAACCTCTGGTCTTCTTGCTCCAGTCGTGCCGCCTGCTCCTGCCTCCCGTGGCCGGCAGTGCTGCCACGGAGGCCTCACCGCCCCCTACTACTCCCACCGCTGGCCAGGCCATCCCTCCACTCACCCACACCCCCTGTTATTCTGCGGCGACGGCAGCGCAGCCGAACCAGTGAACCCTCGTACTCCTCTCCGCGTGTGCATCCACTACCGCGTCTTCCCCAGCTCCGCGTCGTCCCCATCCTAGGACTCGCCGTCGTCCACTGCCCCGGTGCTCTCGGCGCGGCGTGGTCAACGTGGTCAAGGAACGACTTCCATCGGACATGGACTGTACGTGGAGAGGCTGACAGCTGGGTCCACGGCAGCCGCAAGGAAGTGCCTCCTTATTACGCGCAAGATAATTATTCCTCCACCTGACAGCGGGGACCCACCGGACGGGCCACCGTATTTCGTGAAAAAAATGATTCGCCCCCTGACTGCTGGGACCCACGAGCTACATCTTCGCACGCAAGGAAGTGTGTCCGAAAAAAAAACGATTCACCCCCCTGACTGCCGGGACCCACCAGCTACATCTTCGCACACAAGGAAGTGCATCCAGAAAAAAACGATTCGCCCCCCGACTGCTGGGACCCACCAGCTACACCTTCGCACGCAAGGAAGTGCGTCCGGGCAAAAAAAACGATCCGCCCCCCTGACTGCTGGGACCCAGCAGCTACACCTTCGCATGCAAGGAAGTGCGTCCGGGCAAAAAAACAAAACGATTCACCCCCCTGACTGCTAGGACCCACCAGCTACATCTTCGCAGGCAAGGAAGTGCCTGACAGTCGGGACCCACCTAGTCGAAGCGTACGTAGCGTTGTCATTCTGGTCGCGAACGTGTACATACATACTGGTCGATGTAGAGGCGCACGCGTGTCGTAGTAGAGGCGCGCACGTAGCATGTACACGTACGTACATCGGCCAGGGTGCAAGAAAGAAAATACAGCCACGTATGTGTACATACGGGCAGGGTCTCGAACGCCTACTCGCGCATACGTACGGCCAGGGCTCGTGTACATGGCTGGGTCGGAACGGAGAAACAGCGTCGTCGTCGTGTTCATGGGGAGGCAACGGAATGCGTCGTGTTCATGGGGAGGCAACGGAATGCGTCGTGTTCATGGGGAGGCAACGGAATGCGTCGTGTTCATGGGGAGGCAACGGAATGCGTCGTGTTCATGGGGAGGCAACGGAATGCGTCGTGTTCATGGGGAGGCAACGGAATGCGTCGTGTTCATGGGGAGGCAACGGAATGCGTCGTGTTCATCGGGAGGCAACGGAATGCGTCGTGTTCATCGGGAGGCAACGGAACGCGTGGGAGCCAACCGGCTGGGTCGAAACGGAATGCGTGGTCGTGTTCATCGGGAGGGCTTGGACGGAACAACGAGGCCTGGCGTACCGCAGAACGAAGGAAATGAACCTCCTACGTTTGGAACGGGGTCCTGTTGATCGGGAGGGGTGTGGCGTACCGCAAAACGGAGGAAACGGACCTCCTATGGTCGAAACGGGGGTCCTGTTGATCGGGAGGGGTGTGGCGTACCGCAAAACTGACTAAACGGACCTCCTACGGTCGAAACGGGGGTCCTGTTGATCGGGAGGGGTGTGGCGTACCGCAAAATGGACGAAACGGACCTCCTACGGTCGAAACGGGGGTCCTGTTGATCGGGAGGGGTGTGGCGTACCGCAAAACGGACGAAACGGACCTCCTACGGTCGAAACGGGGGTCCTGTTCATCGGAGGGGTGTGGCGTACCGCAAAACGGGACTCCACGGGATACTGTTCATCTCCACCGTCGACCTCCTCCAGCCTCCACGGGCTACCGTCGACCTCCTCCAGCCTCCACGGGCTCCTGTTCATCCAGCCTCCACCACGCGCTACTCCACCGTCTACTGTTCATCCAGCCCTCCACACCACGGGGTCCTGTTCAACCACCCCTCCACGGGCACCCCTCCACCGTCTACTGTTCATCAGCCCTCCACCACACCACGGGGTCCCGTTCATCCAGAGGCAACGCCACCGCTCACTGTTCATCCAACCCCCCCCCCCCCCCGCAACGCTCACTGTTCATCCAATCGATCGGCTTCAGTTAGCAGCAGTAGCGAAGGAATCGCTCGATCGGGTTCAGTTAACAGCCATCGATCGATCGCTCGGGTTCAGTAATGCGTAGCCTGCAGTGCAATCGCTTGGGTTCAGTTAGAGCCCAACGCCTCGCTCGGGTTCAGTTAGAGCCAACGCCTCGCACACATGCGCGTACGTGTACCAGAGAAACGCGCATCGCTCGGCCCCCGACCTCCCACCGTAACCGAGAACTCCCCGAAATTTTCCTCCCCCTCGCTTCTACCACGATTTTTTCCGTCATGGACGGCCCAAAGAATGTCATGCAGCTGCGTCTTCGGCCCGCCCAGGAAGAAAAGCCCATTTTCTGTCATGATTTTTTGTCATAGAAGTAGGAGCCCACCACATCTATGATGATACCGGGTTTTGTCACAATTATCGTCATAGAAGTGTCATATGTATGACAGAAAAAATTTCGTTCGGCCCAAAATGTCATGGATGTGTCTTTTTTTTTGTAGTGGTATCTAGGTGACATTAGGGTTTTGGTTGATGTGTGTCTTAAGGTGTTCTTTTACTACAAACTCTAGGGCTGTTTGTGACACTTATAGGAATAGCCCAATGGATTGATCGGAATGAATAACTTTGAGGTGGTTTCGTACCCTACAATAATCTCTTCGTTTGTTCACTGCTATTAGTGACTTTGGAGTGACTCTTTGTTGCATGTTGAGGGATTATTATATGATCCAATTATGTTATTATTGTTGAGTGAACTTGCACTAGTGAAAGTATGAACCCTAGGCCTTGTTTCCTAGCATTGCAATACCGTTTACGCTCACTTTTACCACTTGTTACCTTGCTGTTTTTACATTTTCAGATTACAAAAACCTATATCTACCATCCATATTGCACTTGTATCACCATCTCTTCGCCGAACTAGTGCGCCTATACAATTTACCATTGTATTGGGTGTGTTGGGGACACAAGAGACTCTTTGTTATTTGGTTGCAGGGTTGCTTGAGAGAGACCATCTTCATCCTACGCCTCCCACGGATTGATAAACCTTAGGTCATCCACTTGAGGGAAATTTGCTACTGTCCTACAAACCTCTGCACTTGGAGGCCCAACAACGTCTACAAGAAGAAGGTTGTGTAGTAGACATCAAGTTCTTTTCTGGCGCCGTTGCCGGGGAGGCTAGTTAAGCGGCACTCACACCCCGTCAACTAAGCTCTTTTCTGGCGGCGTTGCCGGGGAGGTGAGTGCTTGAAGGTATATCTTTAGATCTTGCAATTGAATCTTTTAGTTTCTTGTTTTATCACTAGTTAGTTTATAAAAGAAAACTACAAAAAAATGGAATTGAGGGTGCCTCATATGCTTCATCTTTTTAATGTCTTCCGTGAAAATAAGGATTCTGATAATTGTGCTCAATTGCTAGAGGAAGAATGCATTAAAATGTTTGGCACTAAATTTTTGAATGATGAGCATGATTGCAATGTTGTTAGTATGAATTCCTTGAATACCCATGATGCTAATGATATGCAAATCCACAAGCTTGGGGATGCTACGTTTAATGAAGATGATATTTTTAGTCTCCCAAGTTTTGATATGCAAATTTATTATGATGATAGCATGCCCTGTACCTATGATGATTATAGTGATGAAAGTGGGTTTGGAAGAGTGTCAACTTTAGGAAGTAATGATCCCACTCTTTTGGAGGATGTTGAATCTTATAATATTTATGAAAGTGGATTTGGAGAGGTCATGACTTTATTTAGTGATGAGTCCACTATCTTGGAAGAGGTTTCAATCGATTATGATGAGAACAAAGTTGCTACTTATGATGATTATTGTGATGAAACTTATGCTATAAAAAGTAGTGATGAATATATTTATAAAACTTTTCATGATTATGATTACCCTTTTTCTGAACATTACTCTTTTAATGTGGAAACAATTTATAGTATTCGAGTCTCTTATGATACTCCCACTGTTCCGAATGAGAAGAATTTTGCTTATGTGGAGAGTAATAAAATTTCTAAGCTTGTAGATCATGAAAAGAATGCTTTAGGTGCTGGTTATATTGTTGAATTCATTCATGATGCTACTGAAAATTATTATGAGGGAGGAATATATGCTTGTAGGATTTGCAATAATATCAAGTTTCCTCTCTATGTGCTTAAAGTTTTGAAGTTATGCTTGTTCTGCCTTCCTATGCTAGTTGATTATTGTTCCCATAAGTTGTTTGCCCACAAAATCCCTATGCATAGGAAGTGGATTAGACTTAAATGTGCTAGTAATATTCTTCATGATGCTCTCTTTATGTTTCAATTCTTATCTTTTATGTGAGGATCATCGAAATCATCATGCCTAGCTAGGTGCGTTAAACGTTAGCGCTTGTTGGGAGGCAACCCAATTTTATTTTAGTTTCTTGATTTTTGGTTCTGTTTAGGAATAAATAAATAATCCATCTAGCTTCTTTTTAGATGTGGTTTTGTGTTTTAATTAGTGTTTGTGCCAAGTAGAACCTTTGGGAAGACTTGGGTGAAGTCTTTATGATCATGCTGTAAAAAACAGAAACTTTAGCGCTCACGAGATTAGCTAAAACTTTTTACTGGAGAGTTATATTTAGTTGATTCTTTTTGCAGATGATTACTATAAACATTCATCAGGTCCACCAATTTATTTTAGAATTTTTGGAGTTCCAGAAGTTTGCGTTAGTTACAGATTACTACAGACTGTTCTGTTTTTGACAGATTCTGTTTTTCGTGTGCTGTTTGCTTATTTTGATGAATCTATGGCTAGTAAAATAGTTTATAAACCATAGAGAAGTTGGAATACAGTAGATTTAACACCAATACAAATAAAGAATGAGTTCATTACAGTACCTTGAGGTGGTGTTTTGTTTTCTTTCGCTAACGGAGCTTACGAGTTTTCTGTTAAGTTTTGTGTTGTGAAGTTTTCAAGTTTTGGGTAAAGGTTCGATGGACTATGGAATAAGGAGTGGCAAGAGCCTAAGCTTGGGGATGCCCAAGGCACCCCAAGGTAATATTCAAGGACAACCAAGAGCCTAAGCTTGGGGATGCCCCGGATGGCATCCCCTCTTTCGTCTTCGTCCATCGGTAACTTTACTTGGAGCTATATTTTTATTCACCACATGATATGTGTTTTGCTTGGAGCGTCATTTTATTTTCTTTTGTTTTGCTTGCTGTTTGAATAAAATACCAGGATCTGAAATTCTTAAATGAGAGAGAGTCTTGACATAGCTACATAATTATTTAACTACTCATTGATCTTCACTCATATCTTTTTGGAGTAGTTTGTCATTTACTCGTGTGCTTCACTTATATCCTATGAGTAAATGGTTGAATGATTTGAATGTCATAAATCTAAATTTATATATGTTTCATATGCCTTTCCCATGGGGAGTAATGCCTTCACATATAAGAAGTAGAGGTGGTAAATTTATTGAAGGTTAGCAAACATTGTATTGGTCACTTGAACAATTCATGAAAGAATATTGAAGGAAGACAGGTTTCACATATAAATATACTATCTTGGACATCTTCTATGATTGTGAGCCCCATTAATTATTTTCAAACCTGAGCAAATTAGTTGAAGTTGGACAAGGAAGACAACATAATGAGTTATGCTTGGGTATATTTGTATAGAAGTTATATTGTTATGGATCCTCTAACATGTGGTGCTTGCTATTTAGAATCCTTTGCTAGCCAAAATATCTGTACTAAGTGGGAATACTGCTTGTGCATCCAAATTCCTTGAACCAAGTTTCTTCCATGAGTGTCCACCATATCTACATATATGCGGTATTTACCTGCTGTTCCAAGTAAATTTGCATGTGCCAAACTCTATACCTTCAAATAATAATCTGTTTTGTATGCCCGAATCGCTCATGTAGCGACTAGGGGCTAGCAGTATCTTCCATACTAGGTGGGTTATTCTCACGATGAGTGGACTCTGCTCATCATTCACGAGAAAATGGCTGGTAACTGGGATGCCCAGTCCCATGATCAAAAGATCAAAATCAAATAAAAAATAATTGCAAACAAAACTCCCGCAGGATTGATGTTAGTTGGAGGCACCCGTTGTTTCGGGCAAGCCATGGATTGATGATTGTTGGTGGAGGGGGAGTAAAAATCTTTACCTTTCTGTTTGGGAACCGCCTATAATGTATGTAGTATGTAAGATATTGGGAACTCTTGGTCGTTATGTTGACAACGAAAGCATACCTCTCAAAATTATTTTCATCTCTGTTTTAGCTTCGAGCTCTGGCACCTCTGCAAATCCCTGCTTCCCTCTGCGGAGGGCCTATCTTTTACTTTTATGCAAGAGTCAATATTATTCCTTCTCATTCCAAGCTACTCTTTAGTTGGCAAGCATCATGTGATGGGGAAAGATCTAAGCATATATGGCCATTCAAATATATTTGATCATGAATTATTATTGTTGACATTACCCTTGAGGTAAAAGGTTGGGAGGCGAAACAATAAGCCCCTATCTTTCTCTGTGTTCGATGAATGCTATTTGTTCTAAAAATATGCTTTGAGTGGTAGCAATCATGGAAGACAATATGATAGTTGAGTATGTGGAATTTGCTAAATCAAAGCTCTGACATAGACTCTTCCTGAAAATAAGATGAATTGTAATTGTTTGATGACTAATAAAACGGTTTGTTAGTTTTCAAGAAAGTTTATGATCTATACTTTAACATGTGAACAGTTTGTTACTTGATCATGAGAAGCTTTAAGAGATGAGCTACTGTTATGACATATAATGATGCTAGAAAAGGCGATTGAAATTATCATTGATCAAACTTATGCACCTGCTAGCATTCACACTTCATAAATTCTTTCTTTTATCATTTACCTACTCGAGGACGAGCAGGAATTAAGCTTGGGGATGCTGATACGTCTCCAACGTATCTATAATTTATGAAGTATTCATGCTATTATATTATCCATCTTGGATGTTTAATGGGATTTACTATGCACTTTTATATTATTTTTGGGACTAACTTATTAACCCAGAGCCCAGTGCCAGTTTCTGTTTTTCCCTTGTTTCAGTGTTTCGCAGAAAAGGAATATCAAACGGAGTCCAAACGGAATGAAACCTTCGGAAACGTTATTTTTGGAAAGAAAGCAATACGGGAGACTTGGAGTGCACGTCAGGGGATCAACGAGGAGAGCACGAGGCAGGGGGCGCGCCCACCCCCTGTGCGCGCCCTCCACCCTCGTGGGCCCCTCGTGGCTCCCCTTACCGACTTCTTTCGCCTATATATTGCCATATACCCAAAAACCTCCAGAGAACAGAATAGATCAGGAGTTCCACCACCACAAGCCTCTATAGCCACCAAAAACCAATCGGGACCCTGTTCCGGCACCCTGCCGGAGGGGGGAACCCTCACCGGTGGCCATCTTCATCATCCCGGCGCTCTCCATGATGAGGAGGGAGTAGTTCACCCTCGGGGCTGAGGGTATGTACCAGTAGCTATGTGTTTGATCTCTCTCTCTCTCTCTCTCTCTCTCGTGTTCTTGAGTTGGCACGATCTTGATGTATCGCGAGCTTTGCTATTATAGTTGGATCTTATGATGTTTCTCCCCCTCTACTCTCTTGTAATGGATTGAGTTTTCCCTTTGAAGTTATCTTATCGGATTGAGTCTTTAAGGATTTGAGAACACTTGATGTATGTCTTGCGTGGGATACCCGTGGTGACAATGGGGTATTCTATTGATCCACTTGATGTATGTTTTGTTGATCAACTTGCGGGTTCCGCCCATGAACCTATGCATAGGGGTTGGCACACGTTTTCGTCTTGACTCTACGGTAGAAACTTTGGGGCACTCTTTGAGGTTCTATGTGTTGGTTGAATAGATGAATCTGAGATTGTGTTATGCATATCGTATAATCATACCCACGGATACTTGAGGTGACATTGGAGTATCTAGGTGACATTAGGGTTTTGGTTGATGTGTGTCTTAAGGTGTTATTTTACTACGAACTCTAGGGCTGTTTGTGACACTTATAGGAATAGCCCAATGGATTGATCGGAAAGAATAACTTTGAGGTGGTTTCGTACCCTACAATAATCTCTTCGTTTGTTCACCGCTATTAGTGACTTTGGAGTGACTCTTTGTTGCATGTTGAGGGATTATTATATGATCCAATTATGTTATTATTGTTGAGAGAACTTGCACTAGTGAAAGTATGAACCCTAGGCCTTGTTTCCTAGCATTGCAATACCGTTTACGCTCACTTTTACCACTTGTTACCTTGCTGTTTTTATATTTTCAGATTACAAAAACCTATATCTACCATCCATATTGCACTTGTATCACCATCTCTTCGCCGAACTAGTGCGCCTATACAATTTACCATTGTATTGGGTGTGTTGGGGACACAAGAGACTCTTTGTTATTTGGTTGCAGGGTTGCTTGAGAGAGACCATCTTCATCCTATGCCTCCCACGGATTGATAAACCTTAGGTCATCCACTTGAGGGAAATTTGCTACTGTCCTACAAACCTCTGCACTTGGAGGCCCAACAACGTCTACAAGAAGAAGGTTGGGTAGTAGACATCAGCTGGGGGCTGGTACCGCACCTGACGTCAGCTAGTCCTCGCGAGGAGCCCGAGCCAATCGGGGCACGCTGCTTGAAGAGGAGCCGAAGATCAAAGCCAACCAGCTACTGTCCGTGAGCAAAGGAGGAGTCTTGGGCACGCCCGCCAAGCTCCACGCCAGACCGTGGGGGAGGGGTGGCCAAGCCACGGGCTCAGCCCGCCACGAAGGCGGAGACGCTCCCCCATCCGACCCCGCTCCAGGGGCGGCAGGCGGACCAGGAACGCTCAAGGCCGATGGGGGAGTTGATGAAGGAGGAGGCCGCTTCTCAGAAGACGCAACAGCTTCAATGGAAGGAGCCCTGAAGGACTGGCGTCAGGATAAGGAGACTACACGCAGGAAGCCATGACAATAAGATACTTACGCGTCAATGGTGATGTACTTTCGTCGCTTCAACGACCCGAAGATATTGCTGCCGCTAGGGGATCCTTTCCTCTTGCAGAGCTCCTCGAAGTCCACACAAAGACGACCAAAGCGCTGGACGTGACGGCCGGAGCGCAGCGGGGCCGAATAAGAGCTTGGATGGATGTCTTCAGGGGTGCCCGGTTGCGGCAAACAGCCGGGCACCGTCTTACCACAACCTCCCGAGGCTCCTGGAGCCTTGGCCTCGGGAGCCGCATGCCACGCCTCCTCAGTGACCAACGCCTCAGGAGGGGGGTCGCAGGCCCTCAAGGACGACGCCCCAGGATCACCACTCGGCATGTGCTCCTCAGCACTCGAGCCACCGGCCCCCGTCGGAGCTCACCCTCCCGCACCTTCACCTGGGGCGAGCTCAGCACCGGCGGCGAAGAAGGGAACCACGACAACGGGGTTCTCGCGGGACCCCACCAGGCCGATTGGGTGCAGCCCCCACTCATCAAAGGAAGGCATACTCGCGGCAAATGCGGCTTTGTTCTCGCAGCGGTACAACAGGCAGCTATTCCTGGGCATCTAGTCCGGCAGAGGGACACCCGATAGGACCATGAGCACCGTTTGCCGCGTCGCAAGAGGAAGCCCCTTCTCCTGAAACCTCATATGGTCCTGGCTGCTGAGCAAGTCCCACATCGGCGGGAGTGGCGCTGAAGTGGAGCGACTCGACGCTTGACGAACTCCCTCACCACCATGGGCGCAGTCACGCCGCGGTTCTTCAACCACCTCAGCCTGGCCCAGACGGGGGCGAGGCGGGGGCTCATGAGCTTTTGATGGCCCCAGCCGGAGTTTGGAACAGCGGCCCCGGCCGGAACTCGGAGCAGAGGGATGAGCACGCCGGCGTCAACAAACACCCATCGTATACGGAACCCGCTCGTGGATGAAGGAAGCTCGAAGTCAATCCCCGCGCCCGCTGTCGTGGCCACGGCTTGGAAGCCCACGCACCCCGAGCTCTGCCGGGGACCGGTCAGATGCAACGAGAAGAAATGGCGGAGGAGGGCCACGGAAGGAGCGATGCCCACCATGGCTTCACACAAGAAGGCGAAGACGGCAAGAAGGGTCACAGATTGAGGGTGGAGATGAAGCATGTGGATCTGATAATGCTCGAGCACCGTGTTGAAGAAGGCGGAGAAGGGAGGAATCAGGCCAGCCCAGAGGGCCTCTATGAAGATCGGGACCTCAGTGGCTGCCCGAGCCATGCGAGTGCGAGACGCGGGCCAAGCCACCATCTCTCCCCACTCGTTGAAACTGGAGGCAAGCATGGGGCGCACCTTGTCCATGGCCTCGTCGTTGAGTACCCGAGGCCGGCCGAGCGCCGGCTCAAAGGATGGAGGCGCAGTTGGCAGAGAGAGGTTTCTTCCCCTTTTCAGCTAGTTTCGGCGCCATGGTGATGAATCAGGCGGAGCGCAAGTCAGATTGGAAGGGCTAAGCAGGGCCTCGAGGAAGCAGGGAGATTGGAAGAGCCAGTCGTGGGCGAAGGAAGAATAACTGTGTGAGGTGCGGGGGCCGCATAGCCAGGCGGATTCAAGGGCAGCATGGGGAAGCGGAGACGCCCACGTCCAATCAACCGCCACGCGTCAACCGAGGCCGCAGGCTTTTGGGGCCCGCGGTGCTCCGAACTTGACCCTTGGCTTCGCCGCGAAGACAAGCCCGAGCGCACCTTGGGCCCGGGGGCTACTGTCGGCGTTCTGGGAACGGGGGTCCCCAGACTTGCTTGTCTGTGGCCTACGGCGTGGCTAAGCCAGCAGGCCGTACGGCCCATCTTCATCAACAAGGCATCCAAGACCCTCGCGAGGGGCCAAGCCTCGCGAGGCGGACGACGCAAGACCTCCTCAGGAGTGGCCTAGTCAGGCAGGCTCACGAGGAGCGGAGATATCAAGGCGGGGCAAACCTCACGAGGCTCTCGTGACGTGAGCCATGACGATCGACACCAGGCGGGTGCCAGCATGCGCAGCGTCCTTGTTTCCTCTTTGGTGCTAAGGAAGCAAGCGCAGGCGAGGAGTCCCGAGGCATCAGGCAAAGGTTGCTATATCGGTGCAGCGAGACCAAGACCAGAAGGACGGCAAGACGGAGGTCACCGTGGAGCCCAAGACAGCGTCACCACCAGAGCCTTTTGCAGGCGAAGACCACTTTTGTCAGGATAGCTTGTACTAGCTGCCCCCCTTCAAATTTGCCCGCTGTTGTTGGCTCCCTTCCCGCTCAATATTTGGGAAGAGGACCAGGGCCTATATAAGTAGAGCTAGCCACCACAGTAGGGGGGATCGAGCAGTTCATCCAGCGCTCACCCGCTAAGACACCAAGCACAAGAACACCTCAACCTCAGGAGGCTGTTCTTCCCTCTGTACTATTCATCATCAGCCCAAGAGGCAATCCACCACCACCACACTGGAGTAGGGTATTACACCACAACGGTGGCCCGAACCAGTATAAATCTCGTGTCTTTCTATGCCATGAGTTCGTCGAGTTCGTCCGCGAGATCTTAGCGAGCTAGGGCGTAGATCGGTAGGAGGGAAAGACTTCGCGCGCACCCCAGTGTTCGAACCTTAAGGGTTTGCCGGAACCCCACATCCGACATCAGCAGAGTCCACAGGAACATCCCAAACATCCATCTGGCAGCTGTGATAGCCGCCTTCCAGTCCAATGTGCGCAACCGCAGGATTCGTTCCAGATGAACGTACGGTTTCCCAAGACTGTGAAGGAGCTTTACACCTTGGTGGATAAGTGTGCTCGGATGGAGGAGGGAAGGAAGTTGCCTAGGGAGGAGGACTGCATCAACATCGATTCTGAGGATGATGACGAATCCACCAGTCAGAAGAAGAGCAACAAGCGCAAGGATAAGGCAGTGATGACTGTTGAAGGATCGGGTACACCTAGTACCGGCAAGACTACTAAGGCTGAAGCCCCCAGCAAGGAAGCTGCCGTGTGCGCTGACTGCTGGGAGGCTGCGGCTGCCGAGCAGCCTGGGAAAGGCGATGGGCCGTATTGCAAGATTCATCGGACCAAGGGCCACGACCTTCAAGAGTGTTATCAGGTTGAGCAGCTCGTCAAGAGGCAGAGAGCAAAGTACGAGAAGCGTGACAAGGAAAAGGGTCAAAATGTCACTGGCGGTAAAGGTCGAGGCGGTGAAGTAAATCACCCCGGCAAACCCCTCCGGAACAAAGGAAAACCTGCTAGAGATCGAGAGAAGGAAGCCTGTCGTGATGAGAGTGATGGAGGGGATGAAGAGGAAACCAGTGAGCAAGAGTTTTAGAAGGCCACTGATGCCCTGTGCATTGATGGGGGCACATCCCTGCACACCTCTCACCGCCAACTCAAACGGTGGGCGCGTGAGGTCAATGCCGTGGAACCAACACCAGAGGCCCGGAAACCACTCAAATGGTCACGCACGCCCATCATCTTTGTCGAAGAGGATCATGCTGACCGTACCACTGCGGTAGGGTGTTTGCCATTGTTGGTCTCTCCAACAATTCACAATCTCAAGGTCACAAAGATGTTGGTGGACGGCGAGGCCGGGTTGAATCTGATTTCCCCAAAGGTTATTAGCAGACTTTAGATAGCATAAGAAGAGTTAAAGGTCACTGGCTGTCGGAGTAAATGGCCACGGGTAGCCTAACCGACTATCCCAGGCTCTTCGCAAAATTTATCAGGCCTTTGGGCCTTCAAGCACTCCAAGCATTTGGGCCGCCTTCCCCGGCCGGCTACCACTAAAGCCGACTCCCGGAAGGCGACCCAGCCTCACCGACTCCAAGAAGCCGGCCAAGAAGGACGCCGACTCCTAGGAGCCGTCCAAGACCACAACCACTCCTACATAACGGCGACGTGACGGGGTGTGGCCACAGTGCGGCCCACGACCCCCGAAGCCCGAGGCGGGCATGGCTACGGGAGGCCGTACGGGAGGGACGTCTTCCGTGCGGCTCGGCACTGTAGCCACGCTAGCCTCGACGTCATCCACGACCCACTCCTGTACGGCCTGAGGACTGCGGGCCCCTTCAGCCAGAGAGAGGCGCGAAGGGGGCCCGGCTTTTCCTAGTCGGCCAAGAGTATAGCCGGCCTCCAGAAGCCGGCTACTCCCTTCCTCGAAGTAGGAGCCCCATTAAGGAGACAAGACGAGGTGAGGCTACAGTGATAGCCCCCGAGGCGGATCACTGTAGCCACGCTTACCTCGACAAAGCCCTCATCATCAGAGGCACGGCTACAGTAAGCAGCCGCCGACAAGACCCTAGGCGGTGGGGCCGGCCTGTCGACCAAGTAGCCGGCAGCCGGCGGGACCCACCAGCCGGCGGGACCCAGCAGCCGGCGGAGAAGCCGGTGAGCGTAGACACTGACGGCTGGGACCAGTTCCCAGCCGGATTACCATTGTACCCCCGGGGGTAGGCCTATATAAACCCCCCGGAGCACCCATGCAAAGGGTTGGCTTCTAGGTTAACACCCACGCATAGCACACCCACCATAGATAGAGAGAAGCAAGAGCTAGCCTTGTTCTTCTTCTCCCTTGATCTCAACAGCTCTAGGAGCGATTGTAGCTACCCTTTATCGATCTAGTGATCATGCGGAGACCCCGCAGAGCAGGACTAGGGGTGTTATCTCCTCGGAGAGCCCCGAACCTGGGTAAGATTCGCCGGCGTGCATGTCTTCGCCTCATCCCGTTTCCGGGCACCGGCGACGTTTTATTGGCTCCCACAATGATAAGCCATCCCTTGGCATATGTCGCACCAACCACCCGACACTGGCACATTTCAAGGAGTTAATCCCGGCAGGAGTCATCCTAAGGGAAAGATCATGTTGCCTGTGACTTTTGGAGGGCAGTTCAACTATCAGACTAAAAAGATTGTGTTTGATGTGGCCGACCTCCCCTTGCTGTACAATGGGATCCTTGGACGCCCAGCCCTGGCTAAATTCATGGCGGCATCCTACTATGCCTACAATATCTTTAAGATGCCTGGGCCAGTTGGAGTCATTTCCATCCCATCAGATGAGAAGGACGCGGTCATTTGCATGGACAAGATGTCCGGGACGCGGTCCCAGCAGAGGCAGCGGCAGCAGCAGTTCTCGCCAAGGAAAACAGAGGAAAGAAGAAAGATAGCAAGGACACTAGCAAGGAATCTGGGAAGCATATCTCTTCGGAATATGCTGCGCCTGTTGATGACTTGCCGGAGAGTTCCAACATCAAAAGGTTCAAGGTTACTGCTCCAAAAGTGAAGAAGGTCTTGGCAGGGCTGGCTGGCGTTGATGGTACTTTCACCATCAGCGCCACCCTTGATGACAAATAGGAAAGCGCACTTGTTGCCTTCCTGCGAGCGAATATTGATGTGTTTTCCTGGCAACCATCTAATATCCCGGGTGTTCCCAGGGAGGTAATCGAGAACCACCTTGCTATCTGCCCACATGCCCGACCCGTCAAGAAGAAAGTCCGGAAGCAGGCCTTGGAGAGGCAACAGTTTATTGCAGAGGAGATCAAAAAGCTTGAAGCAGCTGGTTTGGTCAGAGGAGTGCTACACCCCACATGGTTAGCAAATCCAGTGGTGGTTCGGAAGGCTAACGGGAAATGGAGGCTTTGCATAGATTTCACAGATCTCAACAAGGCTTGCCCAAAGGACCCATTTCCCTTGCCGTGCATCGATCAGATCGTGGATTCCACTTCAGGCTGCGATTTGCTTTCCTTTCTGGATGCATCTTTTGGGTATATCTAGATCTTCATGTCCAAGGAAGACGAAGAGAAGATCTCGTTCATCACTCCATGTGGTATGTACTGTTTTATCCGCATGCCTTTCGGATTAAAGAGTGCTGGGTCTACTTTTGCAAGGGCAGTCTAGATTGGTTTCGAGCCACAGCTGCACAGGAACATTGAAGCTTATATGGATGACATTGTAGTCAAGACCAAGGACAGAGCAACTCTTATCCAGGATTTTGGAGGAGACGTTTGCGAATCTGCGCAAGATCAACTTGAAGCTCAACCCGGAGAAGTGTGTGTTTGGTGTTCCCTCCAGCAAGCTACTTGTGTTCTTTGTGTCCCATCAAGGGATCGAAGCCAACCCCAACAAGATTAAAGTTAATGAGCAGATCCAAGCGCCAAGGACAATAAAGGATGTGAGGCGTCTGACAGGGTGTGTTGCCGCGCTAAGCATATTCATTTCTAAGTCTGCCGAGCGCGCCCTGCCGTTCTTCAAAATCTTGAAGAAGGCAGGACCCATGAAGTGGACCCCAGAAGCAGATGCGGCCTTGCAAGAGTTGAAGGCCTACTTGTCCTCTGTGCCCACCTTGGTTGCTCCCAAGACACAAAGAGCCGTTGCTGCTATACTTAGCGGCAACCAACCAAGTGGTTAGCGCAGCCTTGGTGGTGCAGCAGGAAGTGGATGAAACAGAGAGTGAGCAAGGACCAGCAGAGTTAGATAAGGATTAGGACAGAAGTGAGCACGGCAGCGAGAGCAACCCCAAGGACACGGCAAGGAAGAAAGTGGTGCAGCGCCCAGTGTACTTCGTCAGTTCCCTACTACAGGGGGCTCGATCGAGGTACTCTGGCGTGGAAAAGTTGATCTTTTGTATCATCACGGCCTCAAGGAAACCGCTCCACTACTTCCAAGCCCATGAGATCACGGTTGTCACTCGCTTCCCATTCCAAAGGATACTCCGAAACCCTGAGGCTACCGGCAGAATAGTGGAGTGGGATTCGGAGTTATCCATTTTTGGTTTGAAGTTTCAGAGCACATCAACAATCTAGAGCAGGGCATTGGCAGAAATAGTTATCCCCGGCAAGGAGGCGCCCCAAGAATGGATTATGTATTTCGATGGTGCCTTTTCCCTACAAGGTGCAGGGGCTGGCGTGCTTCTCGTCGCCCCCTCGGGGGAGCACTTGAAGTACGTCGTCCAAATGCATTTTGCCCGGGAAGAGGCAACCAACAATACAACAGAGTATGATGGGCTCCTTGTCGGGCTCAGGATTGCCGCAGAGTTGGGAATCAAGAAGCTGATCATTCGGGGAGACTCACAACTTGTGGTGAGACAAGTCAACAAGGATTACCAAAGTCCATTGATGGAGGCATACATTGAGGAAGTGAGGAGATTGGAGGAGCGCTTTGACGGATTGCAAACAGAGCACATACCCCGTGCGGAAAACAGCATAGCTGATCATCTGTCAAAGTGTGCTGCACAAAAGCTTCCTGTGGAACTAGGAACTTTTGTTCTCCGTCTCACTCGGCCCTCCGTATCCCCAGCAATGGCCCGGAAAAGGAGAAAGATGGACTCCGGTAAGCCTCTCCTCGTAGAGCCTTGCGCTCCTGGCAGGGACCCTGCCGGAAACAACTCCTCGCAACTTGCCGGACCGCATCCTCCAGCCAGGCCCTTGGGCCCCGCCGATGAGGAATGTGCCCCCGCGGTTGAGGAGGTGCCGCTAGTCCTCGTTGCCGAGCCCCAGGCTCCAACCTGGGCAAGGCACATAGTCCACTTCCTCCAAACCGGAGAACTCCGCAGTGACCAAGATGAAGCTGAAAGGGTAGCCCGGAGGGCCAGTATGTATCAGTTTGTCAATGGAACTCTATACATAAGGAGGCCCAACGGTGTGAAATTGAAGTGCATCTGCCGGCAAGAGGGAAAGGAACTGCTGGCTGAGATACACAAAGGCATGTGCGGCTCCCACATTGGATCAAGGGCATTGGTTGGGAAAGCATTTCGGAAAGGATTCTGTTGGCCCACAGCCCTCCAAGATGCGGTTGAGCTAGTCACCAAATGTGAAGCCTGCCAGTTCCATTTCAAGAACATCCACCTGCCTGCCCAAGCTCTTCAGACAATCCCTTTATCATGGCCATTTTCGGTCTGGGGGCTCGATCCTTGGCCCTTTCCCCCGAGCAATCGGGGGCTTTGAATTCTTGTTCGTTGCTATCGACAAGTTTACAAAGTGGCCAGAAGTGACCCCCGTGAGAAAGGTGACTGTTCAGTCAGCTATCTAGTTGTTGAAAGAACTGGTGTGTCATTTTGGAGTTTTGGCAAGGATCATTACCGACAACGGCACCCAGTTCATGAGCCGCGCCTTCATGCAATATGTTCATACCCTCGGAAACAAGATCTCATTTGCCTATGTCACACACACCAGAAGCAATGAGCAAGCTGAGAGAGCGAACACTGAAGTGCTGCGGGGACTCAAGACAAGAACCTTTGATTCGCTGCGGAAGCACGGCAGGCGGTGGATCGATGCGCTGCCAATAGTCCTTTGGTCCCTCAGAATGGCACCAAATTGGGCTACCGGGCAGACTCCCTCCTCCCTGGTCTATGGGCAGAAGCAGTTATCCCCACGGAACTCATTTACGGGTCGCTTCGAGTGCTTGCCTACGATGAAGTAGTGCAAGATCTGCACCGGCGTGAAGACGCTGTGCTACTTGAGGAGAACCGTCTCCGGGCTGCTGCGCGTGCTGCACGCTATCAGCAAGCCCTGCGTCGCTATCATAGCCGCAGGGTTCATGCCTGGTGTTTTGAGGAAGGCGACCTTGTCCTTAGGCGCGTTCAGTCCACCAAGGGTCCAAACAAGTTGACACCAAAGTGGGAAGGCCCTTACCGGGTAGTACGAGTCACTAGACCTGGAGCAGTCCGTCTGGAGACCGGAGATGGTATTTAATTGCAAAACTCATGGAATATTGAGCATCTCCGTTCTACCCGTAAGGCGTGGCTGTCGGGCTGTGCCCGATAGCCACCCTTTTGTATAGGCCTTGCCTCAGTTGCATGTAACCCCTTGTACAAAGCCAAGCGATGACCCTGAGCAACAAAGAAATAAACGAAGCACTGGGGGCCCCCGACCAAGTTGCATGCATGCATGAGCATTTCAAGAGCATTGCATAAGCATTCCATGAGCATTTGCATGTGCATATAGATAGGATTGCATCCTGCATCATCCTTATCTACATGAAGCTGCAAGTTCCTGCCGTGAACTGGTCTTTTACAAGGAGTTGGGGAGATGGACCAGCACCGGGATCCTTGGCAAGCCAAACAGATAAGTTCTACCTCTTGTCCATAAGTGCTCTGTAAGCTGAAGCTTGTGCATGAGAAAACCTCGCCGCTCCTCAAAACTTAGGTGCTCCCACCCTTGGCTCGAGCGTTGCTTCGGCCTGGATGGTCGTAGTGGCCTTTGATGAAAAGGAGTTGGCGGAGGGCTGGTCCCTTTATTTTTTTGCCTGGTAGACCTAGGTCCCCGGCAACAAAATAAAAAGGGTACCGTCAGGATAGCCTGCCGGGGAAAACTTGTTTGTTTACAATAAAGAGGCATCTTCACCTCTGAATGGACATATACATGCACGGGTTCCCGACAAGGTTCATCTCTTTCAATAATATGCTAATCATACAAGTACAAGCCTTATAGAACACAAACATGGACTCGAGAGATTATATTATTTGAATTAAAATTTGGCAAGTGCCTACAGATTTAAGATTGAAAAAAGATAAGTGCCCCGTGATGCCCTTTCTTGTCCCTCTCCTTCTAGGCACGACAGTCGAAGGCGAGGAGGGCAAAAGGAGTGCCTAGGCAGAAGCCCAGCCTGTCCCCATCAGGCTCCAGGAGAGGTAGACTGACGGGGGCGGGGGAGCACCAGGGAACGCGTCGATGGAGAGCATGGCGGAGGTGACCCATCAACCGCCACACCAGGGCCAACTGGACCTGGCTGGCTTCCTCTCACCATGGCTAGCAAGGAAAATTTGCGAAGGGGAAGAAGAAGAAGCGTGTGTGAAAATGCACTGCTCCTGCCCCCTCTTATAGGAAGATGGGGCAGGGGGCTAGTCTCTCACGCAGGGAACGGTCGCCCCACTCCTCCAATACGGCCTCCCTGTGCCTTCTGTGGCACTAAGAATCAAGGCCGATGAGGGAGTCCTGGACTAAGAGGTCCTCGGGCGTCCGGCCTATTATCAATGGGCCGGACTGGTGGGCTGTGAAGACATGAAGGCCGAAGACTATACCCATGTCTGGATTGGACTCTCCTTGAAGATTCCTTCTTATGTAACCGACTCTATGTAACCCTAGATCCCCCCGGTGTCTATATAAACCGAAGAGTGTAGTCCGGAAAGCATATACTCATTACCATAGTCATATAGGCTAGACTTCTAGGGTTTAGCCATTACGATCTCGTGGTAGATCAACTCTTGTAACACTCATATTCATCAAGATCAATCAAGCGGAAGTAGGGTATTACCTCGATAGAGGGGGCCCGAACCTAGGTAAACATTGTGTCCCCTGTCTCCTGTAACCATCGACCTTAGACGCACAGTTCGGGACCCCCTACCCGAGATCCGCCGGTTTTGATACCGACATTGGTGCTTTCATTGAGAGTTCCACTGTGACGTCGATGAAAGGTTCGATGGCTCGCCTTGTCCTTAAAGACAACATCACCTCCGGGGGAGTCCTGGCCCCAGGCCAAACCCTCTAGCTGGGTGGCTTTACCATGATCGCCCGTTCAGCCGTTGAGCTGACGGTGACCTCTCGGGCCATCGAAAACCCCCTTCGCATCAACTCCGAACACTCCAAGCAAATGGATCCGGCAGAGTTTTCGTCCTTGAACGAGCTCCTAGATCGCATCGCCGCTTTGGGAATCGCCACAGATTACGATCGGATCGGGCCTAAAACTGATCAAGGAGAAATCAAAACTCCACCGGTCACCCACCAGATAGCAGTAGTCGACGAGCAGGACGGCGAGTCTTCTTCTATATCGAAGACGGAATATGTTCGGATCGCCGATTAGGAAGAACCGGATACCCACCAGCGAAAGGATGCGACCAGCCCTCCGAACATAGAATCGGACGGCAGTCCTAAACCATCAGAAGATACTCCGGAGCCCGGACTGTTGAGTCTGGAAGGTCTCCAAACTCCGGATAATCGGCCAGGTCAGGGTTCGGATTTAATTCCACCCACCCACCCGGACATAGAAGCTCTCATGAGCATAAAACAACAGTCTCAGGAAATGGTCCACCACTTCTGGGCCAGATTCCTCCTTGTCAAAGACAAGGTAAAAGATTGCCGCGACGAGGACGCGATATCAGCGTTCTGCAACAATTGTGCGGACGAAGGAATCCTCAACGCCATCAATCGCCGCCACATACTGAAGTTCGCTGACTTAGCAACTATCGTACAAAAGTACAGCGCGATGGAAAGCGCCGGGAAAACTCAGGCAGCTTGCTGGGAGCCGTCGGTCCCAACTCAACTCCTCCTACAGACGAAAAGGGCGCACCCCCGTGGCACCGCCAGTCCAACAGTCAAGAAACATAAACCCATTACGCGGCACGACACCGTTCTGGAGGGATGGCTCGATGGCCCATGCAAAATACACACGGCACCAGATACCGTGGCAACCATAGCCTTAGAGCATGTTGGATACTCCGGCAGGTAGCCAAGAGCGGCGAGGACATCCTTATCAAGGACACCCCAGAACAGCACCCTCCAGAAAATGACGACACAAGAGTATTGACGGTCTTCGAGACATTCGCTTCAAACAACAAGCGCAAAAGGGCACTTCGCGACCTCACCGAAGTCTGCCAAATCGCTCCAATAAACCCTTGGAATGACACGGCTATAACATTTAAAGCCGGTGACGAACTGAAGTACAGGACAGTCCGGGTGCCAGCCACATTAGTCCTTAGTCCCATCGTGGACGGGTTTTGACTTACCAAGGTCCTCATGGACGGTGGCAGCGGACTAAACCTCATTTATGAGGACACACTCCACAAAATGGAAATAGACAGGAGCCGCATCAAGAAAAGTAGCACAACCTTCCGAGGAATCATTCCCAGTCGAGAGGCGTGATGCGCGGGAAAAATCACACTTGACGTGGTATTCGGCACGCCAGAGAATTATCGGTCCGAAGAAATCACTTTCCAAGTGGCCCCTTTCAGCAGCGGATACCACGTCTTGTTAGGGCGGGATGCTTTTACATGCTTCCAGGCTATACCTCATTACGGGTATACGAAGCTCCAAATTCCCGGACCAAATGGTATAATCACTCTCGTCAGTGATCCGGACATAGCACTCCGCGCTGAAAACAAAACCACATCCCTGGCCCTTGAGGCGCTATGCGAAGCCCTAGCGGCCGAAGAATTAACCGCACTATGCTCCAGGGTGGACAGGGACGATGTGATCCTCGAAAAACGCCCCAAATCCACCTCCTTCAAACTAGCAGAAGAAATAGTCAAATTCCAGGTCCACCCAACGGACCCCAAGAAGATAGCATCTATCGGAGTGTAACTGAACCAAGCAGTTGACGCCGCACTACGAGTATTGCTGCGCAAAAACTAGGACATATTTTCCTGGCACCCTTCAGATATGCCAGGGGTCCCACGCAAGCTGGCCGAACATAGCCTCAATATATTAAAAGGATTTAAACCGGTCAAGCAAACACTTCGGCGCTTTTCCGAACCCAAGCGACAAGCCATGGGGGAGGAGCTGGCCAAGCTTATCGAGGCCGGATTCATTAGATAAATCAAACATCCGGACTGGCTGGCAAACCTGGTGATGGTACCAAAGAAGGACAAATCCTGGCGCCTGTGTGTCGATTTCAAAGACCTCAAGAAGGCTTGCCCCAAGGATACCTTCCCCCTCCCCCGCATTGATCAAATCATTGACGCCACCGCAGGACACGACTCACTGTGTTTCCTCGATACATATTCCGGATACCATCAAATCAAAATGAAGGAGTCCGATCAAGCTACAACAACATTTATTACCCCATACGGGCCATTCTGCTTCAACACCATGCCCTTCGGGCTCAAGAACGCCGGTGCCACATACCAACGCATGATTCAAACATGCCTGGAGAAGCAGATCGACAAGAAAGTAGAAGCCTACGTCGATGACGTCGTCATCCAAACTAGGCACGTCGAAACACTAATAGACGACTTACGTGTTACATTCGACAACCTCCGTGCGTATGACATTAAGCTCAACCCGGAAAAATGTGTCTTCGGCGTCCCCGCCGAAAAACTGCTGGGCTTCATCGTTTCCAATAGAGGAATAGAAGCAAATCCAGCTAAAATCCGAGCTCTGTCACAGTTGGCTACACCAACAGACCTCAAACAAGTCCAAAAACTAGTTGGTTGCGTGGCAGCGTTAAGTCGCTTTATCTCCAGATTAGGAGAAAAGGCACTACCACTGTATCGCCTCTTACGGCGCACCGATAACTTCAAATGGACAGATGCGGCGACTGCCGGACTGGAGGAAATAAAGGCCCTCCTAGCAAGCAACCCAATCCTGGCCGCACCAAACGTTGGCGAACCCATGTTGCTATACATATCGGCAACACATCAGGTGGTGAGCGTCGTGCTCGTCGTCGAACGAGAATAGGACGGTAAATTTCCTCTTCAAAAACCAGTATACTACGTATCTACTGTCCTCACACCATGCAAATCCCAGTACCCCCATTACCAAAAGATAGCATACGCGATCTTCATGGCGTACCGAAAGCTACGACACTACTTCCAGGAGTGTTCAATCATGGTGGCTTCTGAAGTCCCACTCAATGACATAATAAACAACCGTGATGCCACGGGACGGATCGCCAAATGGGCCATAGAGCTACTTCCATTTGACATAGCATACAAGCCACGTCGAGCCATCAAATCCCAAGTGCTGGCTGACTTCGTCGCCGAATGGACAGAGGCCGAACTCCCTAAAGAGTACGGCGCATAGTCCAATTGGGTAATGTATTTTGATGGCTCCAAAATGCTAGTGGGGCTAGGGGCGGGAGTCGTGTTAACATCCCCTACTGGAGACGTCGTCCAGTATGTACTCCAAATACTATACACAGACTCCAACAACGCAGCCGAATACGAGGCCCTATTGCATGGTCTTCGGATGGCCGTATCCATGGGCATACAACGCCTAGAGGTGCGCGGGGATTCAAAACTTGCAATATCTCAAATAAACAGAGACTTTGATGCCAAGGATCCAAAGATGGCAGCTTATCGTAATGTCGTCTTAAAAATATCGGCTCGGTTCGAGGGGCTCGAATTTCATCACGTCGCCCGGGAAAGTAATCAGGCAGCGGACGTCCTTGTTCGCATTGGCGCCAAGCGCGACCCCGTCCCACCCAACATTTTCCTGGAAAGGATTTTCAAGCCATCCGTGGTGTGGCAAGGGGAGGGCGGCAACAACAGTCGAGATCCGAATACAACCCCAAATCCCGAACACACCGACAGTATCGGGGGCTCAGCCACCGAAATAACATTGTCGGCCCATCTCATTATGGCAGTCATTGCCCCATGGACCGAACCCTTCTTGGCCTACATTAATAGGAAGGAGCTTCCCAAAGACCAGAATGAGGCTCGCCGCATTGTCCGGCGTTCGAAGGCCTACAAGGTTCACGACGGAGAGCTCTACAAGAAAAGTACTACCGGAGTACTTCAAAGATGTATCTCCGAGGAAGAGGGGCGGCAGCTTTTAGCGAAAATTCATGCTGGTCTCGGCAGACACCATGCCGCAGCTCGGGCCCTTGTTAGCAAGGCCTTCCGTACTGGGTTTTATTGGCCGACAGCCCGAGCAGACGCGCAGGACCTCGTCCAACGCTTCGTCGGATGCCAACTCTTCGCCAACCAAAGCCACATGCCCCCAACTGCCTTACAAACTATCCCCATTACTTGGACTTTCGCGGTCGGGGGACTGGATATGGTTGGACCTCTTAAAGGGGGAAGCCATAAGAAAAAAAATTGCTGGTCATGGTGGAAAAATTCACTAAGTGGATAGAGGATAAACCGATCAAAACAGCTGAGTCCGGCCCGGTGATAGAATTCATATCCGGCATTGTGCACCATTATGGTGTCCCACACAGCATCATCACCGACAACGGCTCTAATTTCACGGCCGACGAGGTAAAAACCTGGTGTACTAATCTTGGCATTAAACTCGATTACGCCTCCGTCTACCACCCGCAAACCAACGGTCAGGTCGAACGAGCCAATGGTCTTATTATGAGCGGCATCAAGCCCAGACTAGTGCGGTCTTTGAGAGAATCATACAAGCACTGGGTTGAGGAGCTCGACTCCGTACTCTGGGGGCTGCGGACCACGCCCAACCGTACTACCGGATACACACCTTTCTTCATGGTGTATGGCGCAGAGGCTGTTTTGCCCTGCGATATTATTCACGACTCACCTCAAGTGCGTATGTACGAAGAGAGAGAAGCCGAGCTAGATTGGCAGGACAGCCTTGATGCCCTGGAGGAGGAGCGCGACGTCGCAAAGGCCTGTTCAGCATTTTACCAACAGCAGGCTCGACGATATCAAAGCAGAGAAGTACGGGCCAAGACTTACAACGTTGGCGAACTCGTTCTACGCCTGCCGGAGAAGAAAAAGGACAAACTCAAGCCCAAATGGGAGGGTCCCTTCATCATCGATGAAGTTATCACCGGAGGAGTGTACCGTCTGTGTGATGCATCAAACAACCGTCTAGAGCCGAACCCCTGGAACGCGGCCAGACTCCGAAGATTCTATGCCGAGCGCCAAACTCTTTGTTCGTCTCCTTCTCCCCTGAAGTTTCCATTCTTTTTTCTCTCTTTTCCGTTTTTCATTTTTTCGCTTTAAAGCTCTCGTACGGCTAGACTGCACACCCCTGACGAATACATCTTTAAATATGTACGTCTATTATACTTGGGGGCTTCTTGGACAGAAGCTTGTTATTATTTCCTGAGCATTAAGCTCTTCACATATGAGTTTTTCCATATGTACCTTTTCTTCGCCACTATATGGATCGATATGACTTAAGTTTTGGCCAAGCTGGGTTGCCTGGCTCCTGTGCTTATGCCCTACATTCCCATTAGTTCGGCTAGGGCATAAAGGGAGCACCTCTATGATTGTTACTGCCGGGTCATCCGGATGTGTACCTCAGACTGGGTGAAGCCGAAAGCTAGCGTTCTTAAGGGAATATTCAGTCGGTGAATTAAAGATGTTTTTTGCACTCACTCCATTGTGAACCCCCAGAAGCTATACACACTGTGATTTTCACATCACAATTCAGACATGTACACTAATGCATGCAAACCCAGGGAAAGGAACCCTTAATGGAACTATTCTCTCTGGAAGATGTTTCTTACAATCTCAATGTAATATAACATAGCTAGCCGGATACAACTTGTCTGTTCAAGCAACTATGACCCCTACGCCTAGTTTTCCGCGCATACCCCGGTCTATTCGGCCGTGCGGGTATTCGGAAACACTTCGCACCTTCGGGTTCGAAGGTTGAAGTGAAAAGGTCTGCCATGAAAAATGCTATACAATTCAGCTAGAGTTACATATATCAAGGAAAATACATAGTCACTTGGACTCAAACACTTCCTCCTCTACACCGTCCAAAAGGCGGTCTAATTTACAATCCTGTTGGGTATATTTGGCGGCCACCTCTACTTGGTCATATACTAAACTAAAGGGAATTTCTTCCCCATTCGACCCTAGCGGTCCGACACGGGCCATGTGATTAGGATCCAGCTTGGTATACCGCGTCTTCACCATGGCCCAGGCCTCTCGCACACCCTCTCGGCAGGCCGATATCTTCCATAGTCGGATACGCCGTTGTGCTCCTTTGAACAAATCTACAAGCTCCTCCATACTTCCTGGAGGGGAGGCGGATGGCCATAGGGCCTTGGCAACACTCCGCATCGCCAGCCGAGCCTGTTCGTGCACTTGCGACAGCCCTTGCAGCAGATCACTTGATGATCCGGACACCTCCTCTTCAGGACGGCCCGTCAATATACCTGCAATCATAACTATGTCAGTTCCATTTATCTCCGAACTACTTTAAAAATAGTTCGGACACATACTGTATATGCCGCGCCGCAGCCTCCTATTTTCCTTTACGGAGTCGGCTAGCTGGGCCCGCACATCCTTCAGCTCTTCGCCCAGCTGAGTTTTGGAATCCTGGAGTTGGTTTTGCTCATCAATGACCTGTTTCAGCACACGTTCACCTGCAACATGTAGCCTTTTGGCTTCTTGTTCATTCTCTTGCGCGACTTCCAGTGCCTCCTTGAGTCCCTCTGCCAATCATGTCATGATATATGCAACACTGTTAGCATTATTAACACATAATCATATTTCCTCGTTGGAGGGGAGTACTACCAGAGGATGCCTCCTTGGACTTTTTCAGTTCGGCGGTAGCAGCATTTAGTTGTGTCCGACACCGCTCCAGCTCTTGGGCTAGCAGGTCGTTCTTCTCTGTAAGAACCTGGTGATACAACGATCCTTAGATCAGTTGTACCAACTGCTTTCAGTCTCGGGGGCTACTAGCATATGGTTACCCTATTCGAGCTTACCTGCACATATGTCAAATGCTGCTTTGTGGCTCTGCTAAGTCCATTTCGCGCAGCTCGGATGTATGCGTCAGCCGAGCTGAAAGCATTAAATGTCTCTTCCGAGAACTTGGGGTCTCGTAAAACAGCCCTGCAACACCGATGATTCATGACGCTCTCTACTTCCGAGTTGGTAACGGACATATCTTCCGAATCCTTGGCCGAAGGACAGTCCGGCGTTGGCCCCATATCACCTCCCGTTTCTCCGGCAGGATTTAAATCCCGGTTGTCGGGGGTACAACGGGCCGTCCCCCCAGACATAGTCCAACGAACCTTTTTCCTAGTACAGGACAAACGTACAGGTGACAACTGGATGCGGCTGCTGAAAAACATATTTACAAACCCGTACCTCTTCGAGGAAGGCCCGGCTGTGTCTTCACCCGCCTTCCTCTTCGAAGGCTTGCCCGGTGCCGCTCTCTTCGGAGTCATCGAGCGCCTCCCCTTTGGAGCACGAGACAGTACAGTGGGTGAGGCAGAATAAGAAAGCTCTTTTGGGAGGGATGTCTCCTGATTACTCACTTGTGAGGCAGGAAGAAGGCCAGGATAGTCGGCGGTGATGGCCACCTCTATGCCATCATAGCTCGCCTGATTAAACACCCCTTCCGCAAGCACGACGAATATATCCGGATCTTCTTCAAACCCTGGATCAAGCTCCCGGTTGTGGTTTTCCGGCTGTGGGGTGGGACTATAAAGTCCCTCGGTGATCTTTCGCCAATGCTGTTATAAGCGGATTAGAAATTTATCAAAGGTGATCCGGGAGGCGGAATGAGTAAAGCAGAAGGGTTGAGGCTTACCCAACTGGGAGGATTGTACATAGAATACCCATCTCTGTGATTGATATGAAGAAATTCCTTTTCCTCCCCTTTGAACAGCTCGGCCAGTATCTTGCCTAGGGCAGCGGGGGTGTCCGAACCCTTCCGACTACAGCGGGAGGCGTCATCCTCTCCATTGTAGTGCCACATTGGGAGCCCTCTATATTGAAGTGGCTGAACCCCTCGCGCTAGGACGTCGCCATTACCTCAACCATTGTTAATACGGACTGGGCGAGCATCTTTATCTTGCCCATGAGCTGACAAACTTCCGCACTGTCATCCCCTTCAGGACTCCGGGGCGCCAGCTGTGGCGTTTCTTTAATGGAACGCTAGCAAATTCAGGGAGACCCTTTCAAACTAGGTCGGGAAGCGCGACATCCTCAATGTAGAACCATTCAGAAGGCCATTCTTCAGATGCCTTCCTTGGTGTGCTGGACAGGTATCCGGTATCGACGATGCGCCATACTTCAGCTCTGCCCACTTCAAATATTGACCCTTCGTGGTTACGTTGGACAAGACAGAACAACCTTCTCCACAGTTCAAAATGAGCCTCGATACCCAGCAATAATTCGCATAAAGCGACATAACCCACAATGTGCAGGATGGAGGCAGGAGTGAAGTTGTGCAGCTGGAGGCCATAGTATTCCAGAAGCCCTCAAAGGAACGGATGGATTGGAAATCCGATGTCCCTTATCAGATAGGGGACAAAACACACCCGCTCCCCCCGGATGGATTGGGGAAATCCTCCGCCTGAGTCTCGCCATTAAAGGAGGCCAGCCCTGCTCGAACGGGGACCAGATCCGCAGGAGGAAGAAATCCCTGCGTTTGCAACTTCGCCAATTAACTGTGAGACACAGAGCACTTCTCCCACTCACCTTTCTCTGGGCCGGAATGGGAGGAGAAGTTGGGAATGCTAGCCATGTTGGAATGTTTTCTCCAGGCTGTCTCTGGGGATTTTTCTCTGCGTGATGCCGAATGGATCTAAGATCCGACCTCCTTAAATAGGCGCTCTTTCTGGCCCGGATGGGGTGCTATTTGCAAACATACCCTGACCTTCCACATTCGCGCGGCACATGGAAGATGAAGTTATTAACGCATAGAAGCCGAGGGGAGCGACGTTGAATCAACGGCCGAATACAATACTTGGAAGTTATCAGAGGAGGAACCCGCCTTGCAATGCCGAATAAAATCTGTGTGCCGAACACCTCGTTATTGAAGACTGGTTCGGGGGCTATTGAGGGAGTCCTGGACTAAGGGGTCCTCGGTCGTCCGGCCTATTATCAATGGGCCGGACTGGTGGGCTGTGAAGACATGAAGGCCGAAGACTGTACCCGTGTCCGGATTGGACTCTCCTTGGCATGGAAGGCAAGCTTGGCGACCAACTATGAAGATTCCTTCTTATGTAACTGACTCTATGTAACCCTAGATCCCCCCGGTGTCTATATAAACCGGAGGGTGTAGTACGGAAAGCATATACTCATTACCATGGTCATATAGGCTAGACTTCTAGGGTTTAGCCATTACGATCTCGTGGTAGATCAACTCTTGTAACACTCATATTCATCAAGATCAATCAAGCAGGAAGTAGGGTATTACCTCCATAGAGAGGGCCCGAACCTGGGTAAACATCGTGTCCCCTGTCTCCTGTAACCATCGACCTTAGACGCACAGTTCGGGCCCCCTACCCGAGATCCGCCGGTTTTGACACCGACAGCCGACCCTCTGCTCCAACCATCGACGCCTGCTTTTCGACCATGGCACACGTCCCCGCGCTCTCCGCATCCACCACCTACCACGCCCAATGCATGTGAACACGTGGCAGGTGCGTGTGAAGCGAGAGGCAAGTGGGATGGCAGTTTCCGCCCTATGATTGTGGGGCATGGGCGATCCACGGGCCACGATCCAGGTTCTTCTGCAGTGTTGTGCGTGATGCATGGAGAAACTGGAAACTGGCCCAAGCTCAAGATTAATTAAGAAGCAAAGAAGACTCCAAGAGACCAGCCTCCTCGGCGCCTCTGCCTGTGCACTTATTAGGGCCTACCCCGACGATGCTCAGCAGCGCGGCCAGGGTAGGTCCGGGGCTTCTGTCGGTGCAACAAACCCTGGCTCTGTTGCCCAGACTGTGCACAGGCACGGGAACAAGATTACAGCACCAGGCCATGCCAGAATACAAGAGACCAAGATCTTCAAAGAACCAACATGCAGATCAAGAGGACCAAGATCAAGCCAAAGAAGCAAGATACCACCAGGAGAAAAGCCTCCCTTGCCGGGCAGACGAGCTCGGCGAGGGCGTGGTCGCCCCCGGAAGAAAATGTCCAAGACATCCTGGCAAGGCCTGCCGGGACTCGCGGAGGCCAAACCACCTCACCTAACCACTCTTCCACGACCCACGTCGTCAATCAATGCGGTGTTAAGCCGCAAAGTGATTAAGTGGCAGCCACTTGCCACATGGCAGCCTCTTTCTACGGAAAATGCCTACGAATGACACCCGTCCTATGACGTGTCAAGCGAGCAGGTGTGAAGCTGGCAAAACAGACCGGCAAGGCTTGTGGGGCAAGTGCCGATGTGACGTTGAGCGGCGCATTTAATGCGCTTTGTCAGCCTGCAGAGTTAGGTATGATAGCACCGTTTGCTATCTTATCAGTGCATAATGACTGATTTGCCATTGTGGTGACCCCTTAATCTATAAAAGGAGGCTCGTGGCAACCATAGAAAGGGTTAGAAGGTTGGATAACCACATTCATACGCGCGTAGCCACTATCGCCCATAGGCAACCCTGTCGGGCAAGTGTACTGCGCTCCACCAGCATTCTTCCACCATCAATCCACCAAAGTAGGAGTAGGGTTTTACGGATCACAGCGGCCTGAACCTGGGTAAAATTGCCCGTGTGATTTCTGCTGTGCTGCCCCACGCTCTTCTGCTCTTTGTGGCATCCCCCTGCCGAACCAGCAAGGGACCCCTGGTCCCATAGTTGGTCGTGGTTTCCAACGACACCAAGGATATGACCACCTTTAATAAGCTTATCAAGATTTCGCATGCCCACGTGACCTAACCTTCTATGCCACAGCCAACCTTTAGAAGATTTAGCAATTAAGCAAGTTCGAGGTTGAGCTCTCTTAGTGAAATCAACAGTGTATAGATCACCTTTTCGTATACCGGTAAAGACCATATTATGATTATCTCTTCGAAACACTTGGCAATCTACTTCAGTGAATAGAACATTGAAACCGAAATCGGCTAGTCTAGATACAGAAAGTAAATTGTAGCCAAGAGATTCCACGAGCATAACATTTTGGATAGAGCTGTCATGAGAGATGGCCACCTTACCGAGGCCAACTACTTTACCCTTTGAGTTGTCACCAAAAGTGACATACTTTCGGGGACCGTCGTTTTCAGCAAGCTCACAGAACATATCTTTATCTCCGGTCATATGACCAATACATCCACTATCAAGAACCCATTCCTTTCCTCCTGCCATGTATCCACGAAGGTTAGCCATAAGACCAAAGTGTCCCATCGACTGATCAAGATCAAAGTCACTATCATCATCCTCATCATAGTATCCATGTTCAACATCATCTTGAGAATGATCATCACCTAGAGAGAGTGATTCATTAGATTTATGATCATGACAATGTGCATCTTTATGAATTTTAATGACATGTGAGATGATGCTACTAATGACTTCAACATCTCCTCTGGCACGCATAAGGTCACGAAGCTCAAATAGACAATCATCAAACTTAGGATTACTAGGTTTCATTTTATGAAAAGCTATGGACTTTTGAAGAATCTCATCTAGATTTTTCAAGGAATAGTTTGGAAAGCGCTCCTCGAGATATCTCCATATAGTATAAGCACATTCAAAAGTAGGCAAGCATACAAGCAAATTTCTAGGCAATCCTCTCATGATAAGATAAATAGTTCTAAGATTGCGGGTCATGTCAAGATACTCATCGCGGGTAGGATGCAAGGGATTAATAGGAGGCACACAAGGGCTAGCAATATACTTGTTCAAATTATATTCATTGAAAATCTCAAGTATCTCATTTTTCCAAGCACTACGTCAAGTATAGGCACTCTACGTCTACTACTCCCAATCGTAGCCATCTTCCTCCAATGGTGATTAAACCAAAGCAATGGAGACCAATGCTCTGATACCAATGGAAAGGATCGAGAAGAGGGGTCTAAAGGGGGGTGATTAGACCCTCAACAAGAAAAAGTGGCAGTTTTTAAGTTCTTCAAGCTGAGGTGGAGTTTTAGCACAAGTTTAAGCATTCACAATACATTTCAAGCAAGCATGGCAAGAGTATAAGCAGCAGAAAGAGTAAAGCATGCTAGTTGCAAGAAAGTAAAGGGATGGGATTAGAGTGTGCAAACGCAATGTAGACACCGAGATTTTTGGCGTGGTTCCGGTAGGTGGTGCTATCGTACATCCACGTTGGTGGAGACTTCAACCCACGAAGGGTAATGGTTGCGCGAGTCCACGGAGGGCTTCCATGAATAAGCAATCTTGTCTATCCCACCATGGCCATCGCCCACGAAGGACTTGCCTCACTCGGGTAGATCTTCACGAAGTAGGCGATCTCCTTGCCCTTACAAACTCCTTGGTTCAACTCCACAATCTTGTCGGAGGCTCCCAAGTGACACCTAACCAATCTAGGAGACACCACTCTCCAAAAGGTAATAGACGGTGTGTTGATGATGAACTCCTTGCCCTTGTGCTTCAAATGATAGTCTCCCCAACACTTAACTCTCTCACACAGATTTGGATATGGTGGAAAGAAGATTTGAGTGGAAAGCAACTTGGGGAAGGCTAGAGACCAAGATTCTAGTGGTAGCATTGGAATGTCTTGGTCTCAACACATGTGTAGGTGGTTCTCTTTCATAAAATGAGTAGTGTAAGTGTAGGCACGTTACGATGGCTCTCTCTCAAATGGAGAAGGGGGTGGAGGGGTATATATAGCCTCCACACAAAATCCAACCATTACACAGATTTGACCCAACTCGGCCAGAACGAATAGAAGAACTTGGTGAGACCGATTTAGTTCAAAATATGAACATTAGGAATCTCGATGAGACCGACGAGATCAACTCGGTGAGACCGATGTGCTAGGGCTAGGGAAAAACCTCATCTCGGTGAGACCGATTTCTTGAAATCAGTGAGACCGATTTCGGCAAACAGCAAACAGAGAGTTGGTCAAGCAAACATGATGGGATCGATCGCTCATTTTGGTGAGACCAAAATGTTACGAAGGGAAACAGAGAGTTTGCAAGGCCATCTCGGTTAGACCGAGATCCGTATCGGTGTGACCGAATTGTCTAGGGTTTCTGGCAGTGGCTATGTCAACTGAACTCGGTGGCACCAGATAGAGTAGATCGGTGGGGCCGAGTTTGACTTTGGGTTTTGGACATATTTGGAGTGCGAAAGTGGTTGAGGGTTTTGGAGCAATATCACTAAGCACTTTGAGCAAGTAGACCATTAAGCAACACCTCATCCCCTTTGAATAGTATTGGCTTTCCTATAGACTCAATGTGATCTTGGATCACTAAAATGAAAATGAAGAGTCTTGAGCTTTTGCCAATCTTTGTCCTTAGCATTTTGAAGGGGTTCCACATCCTCTTGTCCTTGCCATGCCATTGTTGAACTCATCTGAAATACACTAGGTAAAGGTATTAGTCCAACAAGAGATATGTTGACATTAATTACCAAAATCACCCAGGGAGTACTTGTGCTTTCAATGGGTAACAAGGAATGTAGAGACAGTGTTTACCCAGGTTCGGGCCCTCTTGAGGAGGTAAAACCCTACGTATTGCTTGGTTGTATTAATGTGTTTGTATGACAATTACATAGTTGATCTACCACGAGATCGGATGAACTAAACCCTAGGTGGGTATGGCGATAATGGTTATGTCCCTGTATGGGCTAAACCCTCTAGTTTATATAGACACCAGGGGTACCTAGGGTCACATATGGTCGGTCCCCATCAGGGGATAAACATGCCAGTTTCGATAACCAGACTTGGAGGATACGCCAAGTCTTCGGAGGTTTTCTTATGGAGCACGGGGTCGCTCGTATCTGGCATTCCATTTGATGAATTGAGAGCGGCCCACCAGTCCGGCCCATGAGAGATAAGCTGGCAGCCCGAGGACCCCTTAGTCCGGGACACCCTCACCATGTATGGTTGGAGTTCGTGCACAAATTGTGCAATGCATGTCGTGTGTGTAGCAATGCAAGAAAAAAAGAGCATCTAGGAAGATTCAAATGAAGCAAAAGGTGTTCCATCTCACTCCGAAAAACTAAGGAAAAGCATAAATTCCTATTCGAGTATTCTGAACCAACAAAGCTCTCTTGGGGGCTGATACATCTCCAATGTATCTATAATTTTTGATTGTTCCATGTTGTTATATTACCAATCTTGAATGTTTTATATACATTTACTAGCAACTTTATATCCTTTTTTGGGACTAACCTATTAACCTAGTGCCTAGTGCCAGTTGCTGTTTTTTGCTTGTTTTTTACTGTGCAGAATATCAATACCAAATGAAGTCCAAATGCCACGAAACTTTTTGGAGATTTTTTTCTGGTGATGAGAGACCCTGGAAGCTTTGGGAGGAACCCAGAAGGTGGAAGGGGGCCCACTAGGCACCAGGGCGAGCCAGAGGCCCAACGCACGCCCTGGTGGGTAGTAGGGCCCGCGGGCACCTACTTGACCTACCTCCGGCTCTATAAATACTCCAAAATCCCAAAAACCCTAGGGGAGTCGATGAAATACTTTTTCCGCCGCTGCAAGTTCCAGAACCACGAGATCCAATCTAGAGGCCTTTTCTGGCACTCTACCGGAGGGGGCAATGATCACGGAGAGGTTCTTCATCATCCTTGCTGCCCCTCCAATGATGCGTGAGTAGTTTACCACAGACCTATGGGTCCGTAGTTAGTAACTAGATGGCTTATTCTCTCCTTTTGATCTTCAATACAATGTTCTCCTCGATGTTCTTGGAGATCTATTTGATGTTACTCTTTTTTTGCGGTGTGTTTGTTGGGATTCGATGAATTGTGATTTTATGATCAGATCTATCCATGAATATAATTTGAGTATTCTCTGAACTCTTTTATCCATGATTGCTATAGCTTCGTATTTCTATCCGATTTATGGGTTTGGTTTGGCCAACTAGATTGATTTATCTTGCCATGGGAAGAGGTGCTTTGTGATGGGTTCGATCTTGTGGTACTGAATCTCAGTGACAGAAAGAGACACGACATGCATGTATCATTGCTATTGAGGGTAACAAGATGGGGTTTATTCATACATGAGTTTATCTTGTCTACATCATGTCATCTTGCCTAATGCATTACTCCATTTTTCCATGAACTTAATACACGAGATGCATGCTGGATAGCGGTCGATGTGTGGAGTAATAGTAGTAGATGCAGAATCGTTTCGGTCTACTAACCTTGGACATGATGCCTTTATACATGATCATTTCCTTGGATATCGTCATAATTATTTGCTTTTCTATCAATTGCCCAACAGTAATTTGTTTACCCACCGTATGCTATTTTCTTGAGAGAAGCCTCTAGTGAAATCTACGGCCCTCGGGTCTATTTGCTATCATATTATTTTCAGATGTATTCAACCAAAAATACAAAAATACCTTGCTGCAATTTTCCTTTACTTATTTTATTTTGTGTTCTAGTTAGATCTATTTATCAAATCTCATACAATTTAATCTATCTCAATACCGTTGAGGGATTGACAACCCTTTTACGCGTTGGGTTCACTAGTGCACGTCAGTGCTATACAAACGGTTTTTAACCCCTCTCCGTGATGGCATTTGGAACTGTCGCCAAGTGAGTGTGGGCGATAGGAGGGTCCTTCCCACACGATGCAGAAATCGTCAGGGATAGGCCCTCCTGGGACACAAGCTGGGGACGTGTGCGATCGGGCGAGGCATCAAAACCCAATCATTTCCGTAGGTATGTACATCCCACACGGTAATCCGAGAAAAACATTTCGGTAGGTATGTACATCCCACACGGTGAATCCCAGAAAAACATTTCCGTTCGTATGTATATCACACATAGTCAATCCAAGGAATACGTTTCCGTTCTTATGTCCATCCCACACAGTCAATCCAGGGAAAATGTTTCCGTTTGTACGTACATCCCACACAGTTTAATGTGTAGGCTCGTGTGTGAAAGGTGTAACTACCACACACGGTCTGCCTTGGTTAACTGTTTGCTTTTATCAACTATATCACACACGATTTGATGAAGAAAACTGTGTGGCATTGGGCTTTCCATCGCAAGCGCTTTTACTGCTAGAACCGTTTGACAAAGGTCCATGACACATTTAGCAGGTTTATTAGTTTACAATTAATAATTCTAGTATTACGCAAATTCACATTTCATATCGAACAGCTGTTTGCCAATTTCATATCAGGCACATAAATATATTATAACATTACAGTACGGTAGCTACATGAAAACAGCACAATACAACATATAGCTAGTTCAACTTCATAAGAACAATATATTCATTTCCCTAATCGAGATCATCCAGGCTCGTCTTATCCACCTCTGCTTTCAGTTCAGTAAGAACCTGTTTTGCACGAGCCAACTGGGAAAGTGCCTCCTCCTTCGCCAACACCATCTTAGCAAAGTCTGATTTAAAAAAATCTGAGCTCATTCTCCACCTTCAACTTTTTATCCCGCATCTTCGAATATTCTTCAGCGTTGACAACACTTTCTCTAAGCCTACGTCTGTTCTCTTCCTCATACATGCTCCAGAGCTTCGCTAGGCACATCTTCAAAGACTGTGGCCACTCTTGATCAACCCACTCCAAGTAAGAACACTTCCGTTCATCCTATAATATTTAAAACTAGATCAGTAACAATTGTAGGGGAAATGGGTTTATAGCAACATAGAAAATCACCAATGCTTATTTTGAAAAACTGAAGAAACATGTTAATTATGACATATCTTCTCAAAAAGATCAATGTGCAAATGAATTAATTGCTACTGAGACAACAACCAAATTCTGGAACATCAGAAGCTATAATTAACTACAACGACGCTACAAGTTCTTACTCATGTACAATAAATAACAAATTGAACATTTTATGAGGAAGGTAAATATAACTGCAACAGCATAGCGACAGTGTTTGGATGACAGCAAATTGATACTAACAGGTGTGTACATGCACAAATTTAGTAACATAGAACTAATAGCACTAAGGCCGTCCACTATGTATGCCAAAACTGGGGTAAAGACAACTGTTGCTACATCTCGCACCGGTGCCCTGCACTGGCGAGCCGATGCAGCGGAAAAAAATCAGGGACCCGGACTCCAGAGCACATAGTTGCTCCGATGCCCTGTTGCTTAGTGCCATAAAGATTTAGTATTTTACTGCTTGGCTGCTCGGATGTGTGGACCAAAGTTGGCTGCACAAACTGCTGAAGCGGTGCCAAATAATTTTCTAATGGCACCGCTGATGAGATGGCAACAATTTAAGATACTAGGTACAAACTGTGACACTGTCTTAGGATGCGTTTGGTTGAAGGTGTGGTATGAATGGGTTGGGACCGTGACAGTGTCTGAATCACATCTAACAAATGATTTGTAACAACGAAAGAGGGTCTAACCTTCTCTGCACATGCCAGAAACTTCCTCCCACTGTCCACAGATTCAAACGCAACTAGCTTCACACATGGAGATTGATGGTGACAACGAGCAGATAGATCTTCAGCCACCCGCTCCATTCGTTGCCACTGGTGGTCCTAGGGATCTACAAGAGGAAGAAATGACTCAAATCGACCGCCGGGTAAAAAATCCTTCATTCCAAGTCATAGCCCGAGAGAGAGAAGAGAGGCATACCCGGGTGGTGAAGGAGTCGTCGCCGGAGGAGGAACCGCTGGAGAGGTCTTTGAAGAAGACCATGGCGACCCCGGCGGTAGGATGCGAGACGGCGAGAGCGAGGAAGCGGCTATAGCTTAGGAAGGAAGGAAGGAGGAAACAGGGGAAATGTGACTTGTGGTCGGGGAGAAAAGGGGGTGGGGAAGGGTGGAAGGGGTGCGGGGGTAGATATTTTGGCGGTAGGCCAAAATTTTCGAAATGTGGAGGGAAACTTTGCACGCGGTGCTGCCGGACCATTCACTTTGAACGATTGTGTGCATCACAAACAATTCTTCAGCTTTACGCACATGGAATGAGTTTGATAATTCAAATTTTGGTGGAAATTTCCCCGGGTACGTCATTGCATAATTTAACATCGCTTGCTAATTTGGGCACACAAAAGAGCGTACAGGAGACATACCACACTTACTGAATCGAGAAATTTTAGTAATTAAACAGAGCCAGTTGACCTAAACATTGCTCTAACAAAAGGCCAACATTAAAAACAAAGCCTAAGTATGCATAACTTTAACAAATCCGCCGCCGCACCAGCCTATGCATCGCCGGTGTGAGATGAGACGCCGATGACTTGTCCTGGCGACATGCCGCCGTTGGTGGACTCTGCGTCCCCCCTGCTAAAGTCAACTGCGTCCTCGTCCTTGTCCTCGCCGCCGCCCTCAAGGTTGTAGTACTCGTAGTAGTGGCTGCCAGAGCTCACATTGGTACTCCACCGCCGATTCCTCGATAGACAGACTCTTCTCTACCTCGACCTCGGCCACGCGCAACTCCTCCTCCCGGCGCTCCTCGATCTCCGCCGCCTACTGCATCTCCAGCTCCCGCTCGGAACACCTCATGAGGAAGCAGGTGCTCCATGGCCACCACCGCCTTTTCAGACGTGGGTTGCATGCTGGAGTCCGAGGTGGCCTGGAATATCTTGGCGTGTGCATCCTCGATCTTGGCGTGGATGGCCTTGACCCGGGCCAGGGCGACATCGGCGACACGGACGGCAGCTCGAGCGCTGTCAGCTGCTGCAGCTACCCTGTCAGCTGCCACAGACGCCTCTCGCGGAAGAGGCCGCTCAATGCGGATGCGGCGACACTCTCGGCGTAGGCGGCCGCGCTCTCGGCGCAGGCGGCGGCGCTCGGGGGGGACCCCATCGTACGGGCCTTCACGAAGCGTTTCCACGGCGTCATCTTTGCAAGAAGGGGGTGCGGGAATGGGGATCGGGATTCGTGGATTCGGGGTTGCCGGCACTGGAGCAGACGAGCCGGCGAAGCTTAAGGAGGGAGACTTAAATAGACCCAGATATTTTCATCGCAAACGGTTCCTAGAAAACAACTGTGTGTGATGTTGTAGATATTTTTTATTAGCTGTGAAAGACGAATTTGGAGTAAAGTGGCAACGGATGGTGTTTTAAATGTACGAGAAAATTTGTAGTACTAATACAACTGTCATGTCAAATTTTGGAAAATTTCAGGGGTCATTTGACCTTTTAAGACATTTAAGTGATTTTCTAGCCATTTAATGACCGTAATTGAAATTTGAACTACATGTACATGCAACAGCTAACCATAACGGTTTGAAAACTCATATTTTGTGTACTTGTGTGCGATTTAATTCCATGTGCAGTAAATTGGAAGGAATTTTCAAACATATTGGTCTAACAGCTATGACACAAGTAATTAAGCATGGAGTGACATGGCATTTAATTCCAAAAAATAAAAAATCAGAAACACATGAAACCTTGGTTGATGTAATGTCATGCCACCAAGATGATGTGGTAAAAAATTGGCATGTTTGACGAAAGTTTGGACACACACCCCTCACAAACCGGAGCAACTCACTAGAAGGCTCGTGGTTCCGAGAGGGAACAATGCATGTTTGATGACGAACGGGAGATAGCTTCCTCTTACGGCCTTCAATTTTTTTCTACCTCTAACGTGCACTACTACAACTGTAATGTGAAATTTAGGAAAATTCTAGGGGTCATTTGACCTTTTAAAGACATTTAAGTGATTTTCTAGCCATTTAATGACCGTAATTCAAATTTGAACTACATCTACATGCAACGCCTAACCAAAACGGTTTGAAAAATCATATTTGTGTACTTGTGTGCGAGTTAATTCCATGTGCAGTAAATTAGAAGGAATTTTCAAACATATTTGTCGCACGACATGGACACATGCATACTTATGCATGGAGTGACATGGCATTTTAATTCCAAAAAAATATCAGAAACACACGAAACCTTGGTTGATGTAATGTCATGCCACCAAGATAATGTGGTAAAGAAATTGGCATGTTTGACAAAAGTTTGGACACACACCCCTCACAAACCGGAGCAACTCACTAAAAGGCTCGTGGTTCTGAGAGGGAACAATGCATGTTTGATGACGAACGGGAGATAGCTTCCTCTTACGGCCTTCAATTTTTTTCTACCTCTAACGTGCACTACTACAACTATAATGTGAAATTTTGGAAAATTCTAGGGGTCATTTGACCTTTTAAAGACATTTAAGTGATTTTCTAGCCATTTAAAGATCGTAATTCAAATTTGAACTACATCTACATGCAATGCCTAACGAAAACGGTTTGAAAAATCATATTTGTGTACTTGTGTGCGAGTTAATTCCATGTGCAGTAAATTAGAAGGAATTTTCAAACATATTTGTCTCACGACATGGACACATGCATACGTATGCATGGAGTGACATGGCATTTTAATTCCAAAAAATAAAAAATATCAGAAACACATGAAACCTTGGTTGATGTAATGTCATGCCACCAAGATGATGTGGTAAAAAAGTTTGCATGTTTGACGAAAGTTTGGACACACACCCCTCACAAACCGGAGCAACTCACTAGAAGGCTCGTGGTTCCGAGAGAGAACAATGCATGTTTGATGATGAACGGGAGATAGCTTCCTCTTACGACCTTCATTTCTTTAAGTCTAACATGCACTACTACAACTGTAATGTGAAATTGTGGAAAATTCTAGGGGTCATTTGACCTTTTAAAGACATTTAGGTGATTTTCTAGCCATTTAATGGCCGTAATTCAAATTTGAACTACATCTACATGCAACGCCTAACCAAAACAGTTTGAAAAATCATATTTGTGTACTTGCGTGCGAGTTAATTCCATGTGCAGTAAATTAGAAGGAATTCCAAACATATTTGTTTCACGACATGGACACATGCATACGTATGCATGGAGTGACATGGCATTTTAATTTCAAAAAATAAAAAAAATCAGAAACACATGAAACCTTGGTTGATGTAATGTCATGCCACCAAGATGATGTGGTAAAAAGTTGGCATGTTTGACGAAAGTTTGGACACACACCCCTCACAAACCGGAGCAACTCACTAAAAGGCTCGTGGTTCCGAGAGGGAACAATGCATGTTTGATGAAGAACGGGAGATAGCTTCCTCTTACGGCCTTCAATTTTTTTCTACCTCTAACGTGCACTACTACAACTGTAATGTGAAATTTTGGAAAATTCTAGGGGTCATTTGACCTTTTAAAGACATTTAAGTGATTTTCTAGCCATTTAATGACCGTAATTCAAATTTGAACTACATCTACATGCAACGCCTAACCAAAACGGTTTGAAAAATCATATTTGTGTACTTGTGTGCGAGTTAATTCCATGTGCAGTAAATTAGAAGGAATTTTCAAACATATTTGTCTCACGACATGGACACGTGCATACGTATGCATGGAGTGACATGGCATTTTAATTCCAAAAAATAAAAAAATCAAAAACACATGAAACCTTGGTTGATGTAATGTCATGCCACCAAGATGATGTGGTAAAAAAGTTGGCATGTTTGACGAAAGTTAGGACACACACCCCTCACAAACTGGAGCAATTCACTAGAAGGCTCGCGGTTCCGAGAGAGAACAATGCATGTTTGATGACGAACGGGTGATAGCTTCCTCTTACGACCTTCAATTTTTTCTACGTCTAACGTGCACTACTACAACTGTAATGTGAAATTTTGGAAAATTCTAGGGGTCATTTGACCTTTTAAAGACATTTAAGTGATTTTCTAGCCATTTAATGACCGTAATTCAAATTTGAACTACATCTACATGCAACGCCTAACCAAAACGGTTTGAAAAATCATATTTGTGTACTTGTGTGCGAGTTAATTCCATGTGCAGTAAATTAGAAGGAATTTTCAAAAATATTTGTCTCACGACATGGACACATGCATACGTATGCATGGAGTGACATGGCATTTTAATTTCAAAAAATAAAAAAATCAGAAACACATGAAACCTTGGTTCATGTAATGTCATGCCACCAAGATGATGTGGTAAAGAAGTTGGCATGTTTGACGAAAGTTTGGACACACACCCCTCACAAACCGGAGCAACTCACTAGAAGGCTCGTGGTTCCGAGAGGGAACAATGCATGTTTGATGACGAACGGGTGATAGCTTCCTCTTACGGCCTTCAATTTTTTTCTACGTCTAACGTGCGCTCCTACAACTGTAATGTGAAATTTTGGAAAATTCTAGGGGTCATTTAGCCTTTTAAAGACATTTAGGTGATTTTGTAGCCATTTAATGACCGTAATTCAAATTTGAACTACATCTACATGCAACGCCTAACCAAAACGGTTTGAAAAATCATATTTGTGTACTTGTGTGCGAGTTAATTCCATGTGCAGTAAATTAGAAGGAATTTTCAAACATATTTGTCTCACGACATGGACACATGCATACGTATGCATGGAGTGACATGGCATTTTAATTCCAAAAAATAAAAAATATCAGAAACACATGAAACCTTGGTTGATGTAATGTCATGCCACCAAGATGATGTGGTAAAGAAATTGGCATGTTTGACGAAAGTTTGGACACACACCCCTCACAAACCGGAGCAACTCACTAGAAGGCTCGTGGTTCCGAGAGGGAACAATGCATGTTTGATGACGAACGGGAGATAGCTTCCTCTTACGGCCTTCAATTTTTTCTACGTCTAACGTGCACTACTACAACTGTAATGTGAAATTTTGGAAAATTCTAGGGGTCATTTGACCTTTTAAAGACATTTAAGTGATTTTCTAGCCATTTAATGACCGTAATTCAAATTTGAACTACATCTACATGCAACGCCTAACCAAAACGGTTTGAAAAATCATATTTGTGTACTTGTGTGCGAGTTAATTCCATGTGCAGTAAATTAGAAGGAATTTTCAAACATATTTGTCTCACGACATGGACACATGCATACGTATGCATGGAGTGACATGGCATTTTAATTCCAAAAATAAAAAATATCAGAAACACATGAAACCTTGGTTGATGTAATGTCATGCCACCAAGATGATGTGGTAAAAAATTGGCATGTTTGACGAAAGTTTGGACACACACCCCTCACAAACCGGAGCAACTCACTAGAAGGCTCGTGGTTCCGAGAGGGAACAATGCATGTTTGATGACGAACGGGAGATAGCTTCCTCTTACGGCCTTCAATTTTTTCTACGTCTAACGTGCACTACTACAACTGTAACGTGAAATTTTGGAAAATTCTAGGGGTCATTTGACCTTTTAAAGACATTTAAGTGATTTTCTAGCCATTTAATGACCGTAATTCAAATTTGAACTACATCTACATGCAACGCCTAACCAAAACGGTTTGAAAAATCATATTTGTGTACTTGTGTGCGAGTTAATTCCATGTGCAGTAAATTAGAAGGAATTTTCAAACATATTTGTCTCACGACATGGACACATGCATACGTATGCATGGAGTGACATGGCATTTTAATTCCAAAAAATAAAAAAATATCAGAAACACATGAAACCTTGGTTGATGTAATGTCATGCCACCAAGATGATGTGGTAAAAAATTGGCATGTTTGACGAAAGTTTGGACACACACCCCTCACAAACCGGAGCAACTCACTAGAAGGCTCGTGGTTCCGAGAGGGAACAATGAATGTTTGATGACGAACGGGAGATAGCTTCCTCTTACGGCCTTCAATTTTTTCTACGTCTAACATGCACTACTACAACTGTAATGTGAAATTTTGGAAAATTCTAGGGGTCATTTGACCTTTTAAAGACATTTAAGTGATTTTCTAGCCATTTAATGACCGTAATTCAAATTTGAACTACATCTACATGCAACGCCTAACCAAAACGGTTTGAAAAATCATATTTGTGTACTTGTGTGCGAGTTAATTCCATGTGCAGTAAATTAGAAGGAATTTTCAAACATATTTGTCTCACGACATGGACACATGCATACGTATGCATGGAGTGACATGGCATTTTAATTCCAAAAAATAAAAAATATCAGAAACACATGAAACCTTGGTTGATGTAATGTCATGCCACCAAGATGATGTGGTAAAAAATTGGCATGTTTGACGAAAGTTTGGACACACACCCCTCACAAACCGGAGCAACTCACTAGAAGGCTCGTGGTTCCGAGAGGGAACAATGCATGTTTGATGACGAACGGGAGATAGCTTCCTCTTACGGCCTTCAATTTTTTTCTACGTCTAACGTGCACTACTACAACTGTAATGTGAAATTTTGGAAAATTCTAGGGGTCATTTGACCTTTTAAAGACATTTAAGTGATTTTCTAGCCATTTAATGACCGTAATTCAAATTTGAACTACATCTACATGCAACGCCTAACCAAAACGGTTTGAAAAATCATATTTGTGTACTTGTGTGCGAGTTAATTCCATGTGCAGTAAATTAGAAGGAATTTTCAAACATATTTGTCTCACGACATGGACACATGCATACGTATGCATGGAGTGACATGGCATTTTAATTCCAAAAAATAAAAAATATCAGAAACACATGAAACCTTGGTTGATGTAATGTCATGCCACCAAGATGATGTGGTAAAGAAATTGGCATGTTTGACGAAAGTTTGGACACACACCCCTCACAAACCGGAGCAACTCACTAGAAGGCTCGTGGTTCCGAGAGGGAACAATGCATGTTTGATGACGAACGGGAGATAGCTTCCTCTTACGGCCTTCAATTTTTTTCTACGTCTAACGTGCACTACTACAACTGTAATGTGAAATTTTGGAAAATTCTAGGGGTCATTTGACCTTTTAAAGACATTTAAGTGATTTTCTAGCCATTTAATGACCGTAATTCAAATTTGAACTACATCTACATGCAACGCCTAACCAAAACGGTTTGAAAAATCATATTTGTGTACTTGTGTGCGAGTTAATTCCATGTGCAGTAAATTAGAAGGAATTTTCAAACATATTTGTCTCACGACATGGACACATGCATACGTATGCATGGAGTGACATGGCATTTTAATTCCAAAAAATAAAAAATATCAGAAACACATGAAACCTTGGTTGATGTAATGTCATGCCACCAAGATGATGTGGTAAAAAATTGGCATGTTTGACGAAAGTTTGGACACACACCCCTCACAAACCGGAGCAACTCACTAGAAGGCTCGTGGTTCCGAGAGGGAACAATGCATGTTTGATGACGAACGGGAGATAGCTTCCTCTTACGGCCTTCAATTTTTTCTACGTCTAACGTGCACTACTACAACTGTAATGTGAAATTTTGGAAAATTCTAGGGGTCATTTGACCTTTTAAAGACATTTAAGTGATTTTCTAGCCATTTAATGACCGTAATTCAAATTTGAACTACATCTACATGCAACGCCTAACCAAAACGGTTTGAAAAATCATATTTGTGTACTTGTGTGCGAGTTAATTCCATGTGCAGTAAATTAGAAGGAATTTTCAAACATATTGTCTCACGACATGGACACATGCATACGTATGCATGGAGTGACATGGCATTTTAATTCCAAAAAATAAAAAATATCAGAAACACATGAAACCTTGGTTGATGTAATGTCATGCCACCAAGATGATGTGGTAAAAAATTGGCATGTTTGACGAAAGTTTGGACACACACCCCTCACAAACCGGAGCAACTCACTAGAAGGCTCGTGGTTCCGAGAGGGAACAATGCATGTTTGATGACGAACGGGAGATAGCTTCCTCTTACGGCCTTCAATTTTTTTCTACGTCTAACGTGCACTACTACAACTGTAATGTGAAATTTTGGAAAATTCTAGGGGTCATTTGACCTTTTAAAGACATTTAAGTGATTTTCTAGCCATTTAATGACCGTAATTCAAATTTGAACTACATCTACATGCAACGCCTAACCAAAACGGTTTGAAAAATCATATTTGTGTACTTGTGTGCGAGTTAATTCCATGTGCAGTAAATTAGAAGGAATTTTCAAACATATTTGTCTCACGACATGGACACATGCATACGTATGCATGGAGTGACATGGCATTTTAATTCCAAAAAATAAAAAATATCAGAAACACATGAAACCTTGGTTGATGTAATGTCATGCCACCAAGATGATGTGGTAAAGAAATTGGCATGTTTGACGAAAGTTTGGACACACACCCCTCACAAACCGGAGCAACTCACTAGAAGGCTCGTGGTTCCGAGAGGGAACAATGCATGTTTGATGACGAACGGGAGATAGCTTCCTCTTACGGCCTTCAATTTTTTCTACGTCTAACGTGCACTACTACAACTGTAATGTGAAATTTTGGAAAATTCTAGGGGTCATTTGACCTTTTAAAGACATTTAAGTGATTTTCTAGCCATTTAATGACCGTAATTCAAATTTGAACTACATCTACATGCAACGCCTAACCAAAACGGTTTGAAAAATCATATTTGTGTACTTGTGTGCGAGTTAATTCCATGTGCAGTAAATTAGAAGGAATTTTCAAACATATTTGTCTCACGACATGGACACATGCATACGTATGCATGGAGTGACATGGCATTTTAATTCCAAAAAATAAAAAATATCAGAAACACATGAAACCTTGGTTGATGTAATGTCATGCCACCAAGATGATGTGGTAAAGAAATTGGCATGTTTGACGAAAGTTTGGACACACACCCCTCACAAACCGGAGCAACTCACTAGAAGGCTCGTGGTTCCGAGAGGGAACAATGCATGTTTGATGACGAACGGGAGATAGCTTCCTCTTACGGCCTTCAATTTTTTCTACGTCTAACGTGCACTACTACAACTGTAATGTGAAATTTTGGAAAATTCTAGGGGTCATTTGACCTTTTAAAGACATTTAAGTGATTTTCTAGCCATTTAATGACCGTAATTCAAATTTGAACTACATCTACATGCAACGCCTAACCAAAACGGTTTGAAAAATCATATTTGTGTACTTGTGTGCGAGTTAATTCCATGTGCAGTAAATTAGAAGGAATTTTCAAACATATTTGTCTCACGACATGGACACATGCATACGTATGCATGGAGTGACATGGCATTTTAATTCCAAAAAATAAAAAATATCAGAAACACATGAAACCTTGGTTGATGTAATGTCATGCCACCAAGATGATGTGGTAAAGAAATTGGCATGTTTGACGAAAGTTTGGACACACACCCCTCACAAACCGGAGCAACTCACTAGAAGGCTCGTGGTTCCGAGAGGGAACAATGCATGTTTGATGACGAACGGGAGATAGCTTCCTCTTACGGCCTTCAATTTTTTCTACGTCTAACGTGCACTACTACAACTGTAATGTGAAATTTTGGAAAATTCTAGGGGTCATTTGACCTTTTAAAGACATTTAAGTGATTTTCTAGCCATTTAATGACCGTAATTCAAATTTGAACTACATCTACATGCAACGCCTAACCAAAACGGTTTGAAAAATCATATTTGTGTACTTGTGTGCGAGTTAATTCCATGTGCAGTAAATTAGAAGGAATTTTCAAACATATTTGTCTCACGACATGGACACATGCATACGTATGCATGGAGTGACATGGCATTTTAATTCCAAAAAATAAAAAAATCAGAAACACATGAAACCTTGGTTGATGTAATGTCATGCCACCAAGATGATGTGGTAAAGAAATTGGCATGTTTGACGAAAGTTTGGACACACACCCCTCACAAACCGGAGCAACTCACTAGAAGGCTCGTGGTTCCGAGAGGGAACAATGCATGTTTGATGACGAACGGGAGATAGCTTCCTCTTACGGCCTTCAATTTTTTCTACGTCTAACGTGCACTACTACAACTGTAATGTGAAATTTTGGAAAATTCTAGGAGTCATTTGACCTTTTAAAGACATTTAACTGATTTTCTAGCCTTTTAATGACCGTAATTAAAATTTGAACTACATCTACATGCAACGCCTAACCAAAACGGTTTGAAAAATCATATTTGTGTACTTGTGTGCGAGTTAATTCCATGTGCAGTAAATTAGAAGGAATTTTCAAACATATTTGTCTCACGACATGGACACATGCATACGTATGCATGGAGTGACATGGCATTTTAATTCCAAAAAATAAAAAAAATCAGAAACACATGAAACCTTGGTTGATGTAATGTCATGCCACCAAGATGATGTGGTAAAGAAATTGGCATGTTTGACGAAAGTTTGGACACACACCCCTCACAAACCGGAGCAACTCACTAGAAGGCTCGTGGTTCCGAGAGGGAACAATGCATGTTTGATGACGAACGGGAGATAGCTTCCTCTTACGGCCTTCAATTTTTTCTACGTCTAACATGCACTACTACAATTGTAATGTGAAATTTTGGAAAATTCTAGGGGTCATTTGACCTTTTAAAGACATTTAAGTGATTTTCTAACCATTTAATGACCGTAATTCAAATTTGAACTACATCTACATGAAACGCCTAACCAAAATGGTTCGAAAAATCATATCTGTGTACTTGTGTGCGAGTTAATTCCATGTGCAGTAAATTAGAAGGAATTTTCAAACATATTTGTCTCACGACATGGACACATGCATACGTATGCATGGAGTGACATGGCATTTTAATTCCAAAAAATAAAAAAATCAGAAACACATGAAACCTTGGTTGATGTAATGTCATGCCACCAAGATGATGTGGTAAAGAAATTGGCATGTTTGACGAAAGTTTGAACACACACCCCTCACAAACCGGAGCAACTCACTAGAAGGCTCGTGGTTCCGAGAGGGAACAATGCATGTTTGATGACGAACGGGAGATAGCTTCCTCTTACGGCCTTCAATTTTTTCTACGTCTAACATGCACTACCACAAGTGTAATGTGAAATTTTGGAAAATTCTTGGGGTCATTCGACCTTTTAAATACATTTAGGTGATTTTCTAACCATTTAATGACCGTAATTCAAATTTGAACTACATCTACATGAAACGCCTAACCAAAACGGTTTGAAAAATCATATTTGTGTACTTGTGTGCGAGTTAATTCCATGTGCAGTAAATTAGAAGGAATTTTCAAACATATTTGTCTCACGACATGGACACATGCATACGTATGCATGGAGTGACATGGCATTTTAATTCCAAAAAATAAAAAAAATCAGAAACACATGAAACCTTGGTTGATGTAATGTCATGCCACCAAGATGATGTGGTAAAGAAATTGGCATGTTTGACGAAAGTTTGGACACACACCCCTCACAAACCGGAGCAACTCACTAGAAGGCTCGTGGTTCCGAGAGGGAACAATGCATGTTTGATGACGAACGGGAGATAGCTTCCTCTTACGGCCTTCAATTTTTTCTACGTCTAACGTGCACTACTACAACTGTAATGTGAAATTTTGGAAAATTCTAGGGTCATTTGACCTTTTAAAGACATTTAAGTGATTTTCTAGCCATTTAATGACCGTAATTCAAATTTGAACTACATCTACATGCAACGCCTAACCAAAACGGTTTGAAAAATCATATTTGTGTACTTGTGTGCGAGTTAATTCCATGTGCAGTAAATTAGAAGGAATTTTCAAACATATTTGTCTCACGACATGGACACATGCATACGTATGCATGGAGTGACATGGCATTTTAATTCCAAAAAATAAAAAATATCAGAAACACATGAAACCTTGGTTGATGTAATGTCATGCCACCAAGATGATGTGGTAAAGAAATTGGCATGTTTGACGAAAGTTTGGACACACACCCCTCACAAACCGGAGCAACTCACTAGAAGGCTCGTGGTTCCGAGAGGGAACAATGCATGTTTGATGACGAACGGGAGATAGCTTCCTCTTACGGCCTTCAATTTTTTCTACGTCTAACGTGCACTACTACAACTGTAATGTGAAATTTTGGAAAATTCTAGGGGTCATTTGACCTTTTAAAGACATTTAAGTGATTTTCTAGCCATTTAATGACCGTAATTCAAATTTGAACTACATCTACATGCAACGCCTAACCAAAACGGTTTGAAAAATCATATTTGTGTACTTGTGTGCGAGTTAATTCCATGTGCAGTAAATTAGAAGGAATTTTCAAACATATTGTCTCACGACATGGACACATGCATACGTATGCATGGAGTGACATGGCATTTTAATTCCAAAAATAAAAAAATATCAGAAACACATGAAACCTTGGTTGATGTAATGTCATGCCACCAAGATGATGTGGTAAAAAATTGGCATGTTTGACGAAAGTTTGGACACACACCCCTCACAAACCGGAGCAACTCACTAGAAGGCTCGTGGTTCCGAGAGGGAACAATGCATGTTTGATGACGAACGGGAGATAGCTTCCTCTTACGGCCTTCAATTTTTTCTACGTCTAACGTGCACTACTACAACTGTAATGTGAAATTTTGGAAAATTCTAGGGGTCATTTGACCTTTTAAAGACATTTAAGTGATTTTCTAGCCATTTAATGACCGTAATTCAAATTTGAACTACATCTACATGCAACGCCTAACCAAAACGGTTTGAAAAATCATATTTGTGTACTTGTGTGCGAGTTAATTCCATGTGCAGTAAATTAGAAGGAATTTTCAAACATATTTGTCTCACGACATGGACACATGCATACGTATGCATGGAGTGACATGGCATTTTAATTCCAAAAAATAAAAAATATCAGAAACACATGAAACCTTGGTTGATGTAATGTCATGCCACCAAGATGATGTGGTAAAGAAATTGGCATGTTTGACGAAAGTTTGGACACACACCCCTCACAAACCGGAGCAACTCACTAGAAGGCTCGTGGTTCCGAGAGGGAACAATGCATGTTTGATGACGAACGGGAGATAGCTTCCTCTTACGGCCTTCAATTTTTTTCTACGTCTAACATGCACTACTACAACTGTAATGTGAAATTTTGGAAAATTCTAGGGGTCATTTGACCTTTTAAAGACATTTAAGTGATTTTCTAGCCATTTAATGACCGTAATTCAAATTTGAACTACATCTACATGCAACGCCTAACCAAAACGGTTTGAAAAATCATATTTGTGTACTTGTGTGCGAGTTAATTCCATGTGCAGTAAATTAGAAGGAATTTTCAAACATATTTGTCTCACGACATGGACACATGCATACGTATGCATGGAGTGACATGGCATTTTAATTCCAAAAAATAAAAAAATCAGAAACACATGAAACCTTGGTTGATGTAATGTCATGCCACCAAGATGATGTGGTAAAGAAATTGGCATGTTTGACGAAAGTTTGGACACACACCCCTCACAAACCGGAGCAACTCACTAGAAGGCTCGTGGTTCCGAGAGGGAACAATGCATGTTTGATGACGAACGGGAGATAGCTTCCTCTTACGGCCTTCAATTTTTTCTACGTCTAACGTGCACTACTACAACTGTAATGTGAAATTTTGGAAAATTCTAGGGGTCATTTGACCTTTTAAAGACATTTAAGTGATTTTCTAGCCATTTAATGACCGTAATTCAAATTTGAACTACATCTACATGCAACGCCTAACCAAAACGGTTTGAAAAATCATATTTGTGTACTTGTGTGCGAGTTAATTCCATGTGCAGTAAATTAGAAGGAATTTTCAAACATATTTGTCTCACGACATGGACACATGCATACGTATGCATGGAGTGACATGGCATTTTAATTCCAAAAAATAAAAAATATCAGAAACACATGAAACCTTGGTTGATGTAATGTCATGCCACCAAGATGATGTGGTAAAGAAATTGGCATGTTTGACGAAAGTTTGGACACACACCCCTCACAAACCGGAGCAACTCACTAGAAGGCTCGTGGTTCCGAGAGGGAACAATGCATGTTTGATGACGAACGGGAGATAACTTCCTCTTACGGCCTTCAATTTTTTTCTACGTCTAACGTGCACTACTACAGCTGTAATGTAAAATTTTGGAAAATTCTAGGGGTCATTTGACCTTTTAAAGACATTTAAGTGATTTTCTAGCCATTTAATGACCGTAATTCAAATTTGAACTACATCTACATGCAACGCCTAACCAAAACGGTTTGAAAAATCATATTTGTGTACTTGTGTGCGAGTTAATTACATGTCCAGTAAATTAGAAGAATTTTCAAACATATTTGTCTCACGACATGGACACATGCATACGTATGCATGGAGTGACATGGCATTTTAATTCCAAAAAATAAAAAAAATCAGAAACACATGAAACCTTGGTTGATGTAATGTCATGCCACCAAGATGATGTGGTAAAAAATTGGCATGTTTGACGAAAGTTTGGACACACACCCCTCCCAAACCGGAGCAACACACTAGAAGGCTTGTGGTTCCGAGAGGGAACAATGCATGTTTGATGACGAACGGGAGATAGCTTCCTCTTACGGCCTTCAATTTTTTCTACGTCTAACGTGCACTACTACAACTGTAATGTGAAATTTTGGAAAATTCTAGGGGTCATTTGACCTTTTAAAGACATTTAAGTGATTTTCTAGCCATTTAATGACCGTAATTCAAATTTGAACTACATCTACATGCAACGCCTAACCAAAACGGTTTGAAAAATCATATTTGTGTACTTGTGTGCGAGTTAATTCCATGTGCAGTAAATTAGAAGGAATTTTCAAACATATTTGTCTCACGACATGGACACATGCATACGTATGCATGGAGTGACATGGCATTTTAATTCCAAAAAATAAAAAAATCAGAAACACATGAAACCTTGGTTGATGTAATGTCATGCCACCAAGATGATGTGGTAAAGAAATTGGCATGTTTGACGAAAGTTTGGACACACACCCCTCACAAACCGGAGCAACTCACTAGAAGGCTCGTGGTTCCGAGAGGGAACAATGCATGTTTGATGACGAACGGGAGATAGCTTCCTCTTACGGCCTTCAATTTTTTTCTACGTCTAACATGCACTACTACAACTGTAATGTGAAATTTGGAAAATTCTAGGGGTCATTTGACCTTTTAAAGACATTTAAGTGATTTTCTAGCCATTTAATGACCGTAATTCAAATTTGAACTACATCTACATGCAACGCCTAACCAAAACGGTTTGAAAAATCATATTTGTGTACTTGTGTGCGAGTTAATTCCATGTGCAGTAAATTAGAAGGAATTTTCAAAAATATTTGTCTCACGACATGGACACATGCATACGTATGCATGGAGTGACATGGCATTTTAATTCCAAAAAGTAAAAAAATATCAGAAACACATGTAACCTTGGTTGATGTAATGTCATGCCACCAAGATGATGTGGTTAAAAAGTTGGCATGTTTGACGAAAGTTTGGACACACACCCCTCACAAACCGGAGCAACTCACTAAAAGGCTCGTGGTTCCGAGAGGGAACAATGCATGTTTGATGACGAACGGGAGATAGCTTCCTCTTACGGCCTTCAATTTTTTTCTACGTCTAACGTGCGCTACTACAACTGTAATGTGAAATTTTGGAAAATTCTAGGGGTCATTTGACCTTTTAAAGACATTTAAGTGATTTTCTAGCCATTTAATGACCGTAATTCAAATTTGAACTACATCTACATGCAACGCCTAACCAAAACGGTTTGAAAAATCATATTTGTGTACTTGTGTGCGAGTTAATTCCATGTGCAGTAAATTAGAAGGAATTTTCAAAAATATTTGTCTCACGACATGGACACATGCATACGTATGCATGGAGTGACATGGCATTTTAATTCCAAAAAATAAAAAAATATCAGAAACACATGAAACCTTGGTTGATGTAATGTCATGCCACCAAGATGATGTGGTTAAAAAGTTGGCATGTTTGACGAAAGTTTGGACACACACCCCTCACAAACCGGAGCAACTCACTAGAAGGCTCGTGGTTCCGAGAGAGAACAATGCATGTTTGATGACGAACGGGAGATAGCTTCCTCTTACGACCTTCATTTTTTTAAGTCTAACGTGCACTACTACAACTGTAATGTGAAATTTTGGAAAATTCTAGGGGTCATTTGACCTTTTAAAGACATTGAAGTGATTTTCTAGCCATTTAATGGCTGTAATTCAAATTTGAACTACATCTACATGCAACGCCTAACCAAAACGGTTTGAAAAATCATATTTGTGTACTTGTGTGCGAGTTAATTCCATGTGCAGTAAATTAGAAGGAATTTTCAAAACATATTTGTCTCACGACATGGACACATGCATATGTATGCATGGAGTGACATGGCATTTTAATTCCAAAAAATAAAAAAATATCAGAAACACATGAAACCTTGGTTGATGTAATGTCATGCCACCAAGATGATGTGGTAAAAAGTTGGCATGTTTGACGAAAGTTTGGACACACACCCCTCACAAACCGGAGCAACTCACTAGAAGGCTCGTGGTTCCGAGAGGGAACAATGCATGTTTGATGACGAACGGGACATAGCTTCCTCTTACGACCTTCAATTTTTCTAAGTCTAACATGCACTACTACAACTGTAATGTGAAATTTTGGAAAATTCTAGGGGTCATTTGACCTTTTAAAGACATTTAGGTGATTTTCTAGCCATTTAATGACCGTAATTCAAATTTGAACTACATCTACATGCAACGCCTAACCAAAACGGTTTGAAAAATCATATTTTGTACTTGTGTGCGAGTTAATTCCATGTGCAGTAATTAGAAGGAATTTTCAAACATATTTGTCTCACGGCATGGACACATGCATACGTATGCATGGAGTGACATGGCATTTTAATTCCAAAAAATAAAAAAATCAGAAACACATGAAACCTTGGTTGATGTAATGTCATGCCACCAAGATGATGTGGTAAAGAAATTGGCATGTTGACAAAAGTTTGGACACACACCCCTCACAAACCGAAGCAACTCTCTAGAAGGCTCGTGGTTCCGAGAGGGAACAATGCATGTTTGATGACGAACGGGAGATAGCTTCCTCTTACGGCCTTCAATTTTTTTCTACGTCTAACGTGCACTACTACAACTGTAATGTGAAATTTTGGAAAATTCTAGGGGTCATTTGACCTTTTAAAGACATTTAAGTGATTTTCTAGCCATTTAATGACCGTAATTCAAATTTGAACTACATCTACATGCAACGCCTAACCAAAACGGTTTGAAAAATCATATTTGTGTACTTGTGTGCGAGTTAATTCCATGTGCAGTAAATTAGAAGGAATTTTCAAACATATTTGTCTCACGACATGGACACATGCATACGTATGCATGGAGTGACATGGCATTTTAATTCCAAAAAATAAAATAAAATCAGAAACACATGAAACCTTGGTTGATGTAATGTCATGCCACCAAGATGATGTGGTAAAAAATTGGCATGTTTGACGAAAGTTTGGACACACACCCCTCACAAACCGGAGCAACTCACTAGAAGGCTCGTGGTTCCGAGAGGGAACAATGCATGTTTGATGACGAACGGGAGATAGCTTCCTCTTACGGCCTTCAATTTTTTCTACGTCTAACATGCACTACTACAACTGTAATGTGAAATTTTGGAAAATTCTAGGGGTCATTTGACCTTTTAAAGACATTTAAGTGATTTTCTAGCCATTTAATGACCGTAATTCAAATTTGAACTACATCTACATGCAACGCCTAACCAAAACGGTTTGAAAAATCATATTTGTGTACTTGTGTGCGAGTTAATTCCATGTGCAGTAAATTAGAAGGAATTTTCAAATATATTTGTCTCACGACATGGACACATGCATACGTATGCATGGAGTGACATGGCATTTTAATTCCAAAAAAGAAAAAAATCAGAAACACATGAAACCTTGGTTGATGTAATGTCATGCCACCAAGATGATGTGGTAAAGAAATTGGCATGTTTGACGAAAGTTTGGACACACACCCCTCACAAACCGGAGCAACTCACTAGAAGGCTCGTGGTTCCGAGAGGGAACAATGCATGTTTGATGACGAACGGGAGATAGCTTCCTCTTACGGCCTTCAATTTTTTCTACGTCTAACATGCACTACTACAACTGTAATGTGAAATTTTGGAAAATTTCTAGGGGTCATTTGACCTTTTAAAGACATTTAAGTGATTTTCTAGCCATTTAATGACCGTAATTCAAATTTGAACTACATCTACATGCAACGCCTAACCAAAACGGTTTGAAAAATCATATTTGTGTACTTGTGTGCGAGTTAATTCCATGTGCAGTAAATTAGAAGGAATTTTCAAACATATTTGTCTCACGACATGGACACATGCATACGTATGCATGGAGTGACATGGCATTTTAATTCCAAAAAATAAAAAAAATCAGAAACACATGAAACCTTGGTTGATGTAATGTCATGCCACCAAGATGATGTGGTAAAAAATTGGCATGTTTGACGAAAGTTTGGACACACACCCCTCACAAACCGGAGCAACTCACTAGAAGGCTCGTGGTTCCGAGAGGGAACAATGCATGTTTGATGACGAACGGGAGATAGCTTCCTCTTACGGCCTTCAATTTTTTCTACGTCTAACGTGCACTACTACAACTGTAATGTGAAATTTTGGAAAATTCTAGGGTCATTTGACCTTTTAAAGACATTTAAGTGATTTTCTAGCCATTTAATGACCGTAATTCAAATTTGAACTACATCTACATGCAACGCCTAACCAAAACGGTTTGAAAAATCATATTTGTGTACTTGTGTGAGTTAATTCCATGTGCAGTAAATTAGAAGGAATTTTCAAACATATTTGTCTCACGACATGGACACATGCATACGTATGCATGGAGTGACATGGCATTTTAATTCCAAAAAATAAAAAAATCAGAAACACATGAAACCTTGGTTGATGTAATGTCATGCCACCAAGATGATGTGGTAAAGAAATTGGCATGTTTGACGAAAGTTTGGACACACACCCCTTACAAACCAGAGCAACTCACTAGAAGGCTCGTGGTTCCGAGAGGGAACAATGCATGTTTGATGACGAACGGGAGATAGCTTCCTCTTACGGCCTTCAAATTTTTTTCTACCTCTAACATGCACTACTACAACTGTAATGTGAAATTTTGGAAAATTTCAGGGGTCATTTGACCTTTTAAAGACATTTAAGTGATTTTCTAACCATTTAATGACCGTAATTCAACTTTGAACTACATCTACATGCAACGCCTAACCAAAACGGTTTGAAAAATCATATTTGTGTACTTGTGTGCGAGTTAATTTCATGTACAGTAAATTAGAAGTAATTTTCAAACATGTTTGTCTCACGACATGGACACATGCATACGTATGCATTGAGTGACATGGCATTTCAATTCCAAAAAATAAAATAAAAATCAGAAACACATGAAACCTTGGTTGATGTAATGTCATGCCACCAAGATGATGTGGTAAAAAATTGGCATGTTTGACGAAAGTTTGGACACACACCCCTCACAAACCGGAGCAACTCACTAGAAGGCTCGTGGTTCCGAGAGGGAACAATGCATGTTTGATGACGAACGGGAGATAGCTTTCTCTTACGGCCTTCAATTTTTTCTACGTCTAACATGCACTACTACAACTGTAATGTGAAATTTTTGAAAATTCTAGGGATCATTTGACCTTTTAAATACATTTAAGTGATTTTCTAGCCATTGAATGACCGTAATTCAAATTTGAACTACATATACATGCAACGCCTAACCAAAACGGTTTGAAAAATCATATTTGTGTACTTGCTGTGGAGTTAATTCCATGTGCAGTAAATTAGAAGGAATTTTCAAATATATTTGTCTCACGACATGGACACATGCATACGTATGCATGGAGTGACATGCCATTTTAATTCCAAAAAAGAAAAAAATCAGAAACACATGAAACCTTGGTTGATGTAATGTCATGCCACCAAGATGATGTGGTAAAGAAATTGGCATGTTTGACGAAAGTTTGGACACACACCCCTTACAAACCAGAGCAACTCACTAGAAGGCTCGTGGTTCCGAGAGGGAACAATGCATGTTTGATGACGAACGGGAGATAGCTTCCTCTTACGGCCTTCAATTTTTTTCTACCTCTAACATGCACTACTACAACTGTAACGTGAAATTTTGGAAAATTCTAGTGGTCATTTGACCTTTTAAAGACATTTAAGTGATTTTCTAGCCATTTGATGACCGTAATTCAAATTTGAACTACATCTACATGCAACGCCTAACCAAAACGGTTTGAAAAATCATATTTGTGTACTTGTGTGCGAGTTAATTCCATGTGCAGTAAATTGGAAGTAATTTTCAAAATATTTGTCTCACGATATGGACACATGCATACGTATGCATGGAGTGACATGGCATTTTAATTCCAAAAAGTAAAAAAAATATCAGAAACACATGTAACCTTGGTTGATGTAATGTCATGCCACCAAGATGATGTGGTTAAAAAGTTGACATGTTTGACGAAAGTTTGGACACACACCCCTCACAAACCGGAGCAACTCACTAAAAGGCTCGTGGTTCCGAGAGAGAACAATGCATGTTTGATGACGCACGGGACATAGCTTCCTCTTACGACCTTCATTTTTGTAAGTCTAATATGCACTACTACAACTGTAATGTGAAATTTTGGAAAATTCTAGGGGTCATTTGACCTTTTAAAGACATTTAGGTGATTTTCTAGCCATTTAATGGCCGTAATTCCAATTTGAACTACATCTACATGCAACGCCTAACCAAAACGGTTTGAAAAATCATATTTGTGTACTTGTGTGCGAGTTAATTCCATGTGCAGTAAATTAGAAGGAATTTTCAAACATATTTGTCTCACGACATGGACACATGCATAAGTATGCATGGAGTGACATGGCATTTTAATTTGAAAAAATAAAAAAATCAGAAACACATGAAACCTTGGTTGATGTAATGTCATGCCACCAAGATGATGTGGTAAAGAAATTGGCATGTTTGACGAAATTTTGGACACACACCCCTCACAAGCCGGAGCAACTCACTAGAAGGCTCGTGGTTCCGAGAGGGAACAATGCATGTTTGATGACGAACGGGAGATAGCTTCCTCTTACGGCCTTCAATTTTTTCTACCTCTAACGTGCGCTACTACAACTGTAACGTGAAATTTTGGAAAATTCTAGTGGTCATTTGACCTTTTAAAGACATTTAAGTGATTTTCTAGCCATTTGATGACCGTAATTCAAATTTGAACTACATCTACATGCAACGCCTAACCAAAACGGTTTGAAAAATCATATTTGTGTACTTGTGTGCGAGTTAATTCCATGTGCAGTAAATTGGAAGTAATTTTCAAAAATATTTGTCTCACGATATGGACACATGCATACGTATGCATGGAGTGACATGGCATTTTAATTCCAAAAAATCAAAAAAATATCAGAAACACAGGAAACCTTGGTTGATGTAATGTCATGCCACCAAGATGATGTGGTTAAAAAGTTCGCATGTTTGACGAAAGTTTGGACACACACACCCCTCACAAACCGGAGCAACTCACTAGAAGACTCGTGGTTCCGAGAGAGAACAATGCATGTTTGATGACGCACGGGACATAGCTTCCTCTTACGACCTTCATTTTTGTAAGTCTAATATGCACTACTACAACTGTAATGTGAAATTTTGGAAAATTCTAGGGGTCATTTGACCTTTTAAAGACATTTAGGTGATTTTCTTGCCATTTAATGGCCGTAATTCCAATTTGAACTACATCTACATGCAACGCCTAACCAAAACGGTTTGAAAAATCATATTTTTGTACTTGCGTGCGAGTTAATTCCATGTGCAGTAAGTTAGAAGGAATTTCAAACATATTTGTTTCACGGCATGGACACATGCATAAGTATGCATGGAGTGACATGGCATTTTAATTTCAAAAAATAAAAAAATCAGAAACACATGAAACCTTGGTTGATGTAATGTCATGCCACCAAGATGATGTGGTAAAGAAATTGGCATGTTGACAAAAGTTTGGACACACACCCCTCACAAACCGAAGCAACTCTCTAGAAGGCTCGTGGTTCCGAGAGGGAACAATGCATGTTTGATAACGAACGGGAGATAGCTTCCTCTTACGGCCTTTAATTTTTTTCTACGTCTAACATGCGCTACTACAACTGTAATGTGAAATTTTGGAAAATTCTAGGGGTCATTTGACCTTTTAAAGACATTTAAGTGATTTTCTAGCAATTTAATGACCGTAATTCAAATTTGAACTACATCTACATGCAACGCCTAACCAAAACGGTTTGAAAAATCATATTTGTGTACTTGTGTGCGAGTTAATTTCATGTACAGTAAATTAGAAGTAATTTTCAAACATATTTGTCTCACGACATGGACACATGCATACGTATGCATTGAGTGACATGGCATTTCAATTCCAAAAAATAAAATAAAAATCAGAAACACATGAAACCTTGGTTGATGTAATGTCATGCCACCAAGATGATGTGGTAAAAAATTGGCATGTTTGACGAAAGTTTGGACACACACCCCTCACAAACCGGAGCAACTCACTAGAAGGCTCGTGGTTCCGAGAGGGAACAATGCATGTTTGATGACGAACGGGAGATAGCTTTCTCTTACGGCCTTCAATTTTTTCTACGTCTAACATGCACTACTACAACTGTAATGTGAAATTTTTGAAAATTCTAGGGATCATTTGACCTTTTAAATACATTTAAGTGATTTTCTAGCCATTGAATGACCGTAATTCAAATTTGAACTACATATACATGCAACGCCTAACCAAAACGGTTTGAAAAATCATATTTGTGTACTTGCTGTGAGTTAATTCCATGTGCAGTAAATTAGAAGGAATTTTCAAATATATTTGTCTCACGACATGGACACATGCATACGTATGCATGGAGTGACATGGCATTTTAATTCCAAAAAATAAAAAAATCAGAAACACATGAAACCTTGGTTGATGTAATGTCATGCCACCAAGATGATGTGGTAAAGAAATTGGCATGTTTGACGAAAGTTTGGACACACACCCCTTACAAACCAGAGCAACTCACTAGAAGGCTCGTGGTTCCGAGAGGGAACAATGCATGTTTGATGACGAACGGGAGATAGCTTCCTCTTACGGCCTTCAAATTTTTTTCTACCTCTAACATGCACTACTACAACTGTAATGTGAAATTTTGGAAAATTTCAGGGGTCATTTGACCTTTTAAAGACATTTAAGTGATTTTCTAACCATTTAATGACCGTAATTCAACTTTGAACTACATCTACATGCAACGCCTAACCAAAACGGTTTGAAAAATCATATTCTTGTGTACTTGTGTGCGAGTTAATTCCATGTGCAGTAAATTAGAAGGAATTTTCAAAAATATTGGTCTTAAGGCATGGGCACTTGCATGGAGTGCCATGGAATTTTAATTCTAAAAAAATTAAAAAATGATCAGAAAAACATGAAACCTTGCTTGATTTAATTTCATGCCACCAAGATGATGTGGTAAAAAAATTGGCCAGTTTGATGAAAGTTTGGACACACACCCCTCACAAACCGGAGCAACTCACTAGAAGATTCGTGGTTCCGAGAGGGAACAATGCATGTTTGATGACGAACGGGAGATAGCATCCTCTTATGGGCTTTAAATTTTTTTCTACGTTTAACGTGCACTAATACAACTGCCATGTGAAAATTAGGAAAATTTCAGGGGTCATTTAACCTTTTAAAGACACTTAAGTGATTTTCTAACAATTTAATGACCGTAATTCAAATTTGAACTACATCTACATGCAACGCTTAACCATAACAGTTTGAATAATCATATTTTTGTGTACTTGTGTGCGAGTTAAAAAATCATCAGACGATGTAAATATCTGGTGTTCAAAAAAGAAAATGTAAAGATCTGGCAAGACAACCGGCCCCCACACGGGGATCATTAATCAGACACGGTTCTCTATTGGAAACCGTTAGCTATTATGTTCACACACGGATTTTGCTACGGGAATCGTGTGTAATTCAAACTACAGTACTCGTAAATTCCGGTGACCGGCATGCGTATTGTCCCCGTCGATCTAGATTCTGACCGCCAATAAATACTCCCTTGCTCATGTCGTCCCGCCTGCATTCTCATCTACATCCTCCCCTCGCTCGCCCTCTCTCTCACACACAAATCTCTGCCATGGCGCCGCCGGTCTGCCCACGTGCCGATGAGGAGTCGCCGCCCGGTGAGGACGCTCACTCGAATAGCAGCGACGAGGACCCCTACGTGCCGCCTAACGAGGTTGCGCCGGACCGCCCAACTTTGGATTGGTTTTGGGGCCAGTACAATCTTTGTCTGTGGAAGTCGCTGCGCCAGCTGAGAAAGCCAGGCAAGTGGCGTTCAAGAAGGAGATGGTAGAGGAGGAAGCCAGGCAAGTGGCATTCAAGAAGGAGATGGCAGAGGAGGAAGCCAAGTACCAGGCGGCTTGTGAAGCCCGTGATGCCGCCTGGAAAAAGGAGGCGGCGGAGCTTTGGGGGCGGGCGTGTCGTCATGCCGAGGAGGTGTACGAAGACGGGTACTTCGCGAGGAAGGTCATAGGCACTGGGCGCCTCGTCGCTGCGTGGAGGTGGGCCGATAAGCTCCAGCGTGCCACCGATGAGGAGCTCCAGTGGATGCCCAACGAAATGGAAAGATCGTTCGCGCGCGTCCGCCAGCAAGAGGCAGATCGGTACGTCAAGCGCTGCGAGTCGGAGGAGGCGGAGGAGGTGGAGTACTGCCTCCGCACTGGGAAGACGCCGCGCACTAGGGAGTTGCTGGCAAGGGGCTGCCGGAATACTGGCCCCAGGTATTATATATATATTATGTGATGAACTAATGAACAATTAATATATATATATATATATTATGAATTCCATTTTCTATCTGTTTTTGTATACTAATTTGAATCTAGCTGTTATTATCCACATATACAGAATGAAAAGCATATATACACACATTAAACAGAACATATAAGAACAGAAAATAGAGTACACACATTGAAACAGAGGAATAAACAGAGCAATACTATGATGGCTGTGAATACATAGCTATCCACGTCGAAACGACTCAACAAAATAAAATGCGTCCATGAGACCATGACCAGCAGCCCTTGCGTACGGTAGCTCTTGGCTCTGCCTGAACTCGTGCAGGCGTTCGTCCAAGCAGTCGACACGCGCGCGGTACATCTAGAGCGCGATCTCGAGCTCCAAGTTGGCTATTTCATCGGAGATCACCAGCTCAAGGATGCGACGGCCATGTTCTTCTACTGCGCCCAGGTGGACACCTAGGACAAGGAGGCGGTCAAGCCTACGGACCAGCGCATTGGCATCCAGCTGGCCGCGGACAAGGCGAACGGCGGCACCCATGCGAATGGCGCGATGGGCGTCCGGTGCAAGTACGGCGCGGCCGACCTCCGGTGCAAGTATGGCGCTGAGGGCCTTTGCCCACTCCAGGCGAGGAATGAGGGTACTGACAGGACGTGTACCCAGTTGCGACGCCATGTCGACAGCAGGCAAGCGCCGATGGATCCGCTCTTGCTGTGCGGCACGCCGCGCCTCTCGCTTTGCAGCGCTCCAACGATCTCGTCATGCAACGAGCCGCAACTTATCGGCGCGGATGCGCCTAACTTGCTCTACGGCGAGCTACAGCCTGTCGGCGCTGACATGCCTATCTTGATCCGCGGCGCTCAAGCGCCATGTGCCAAAGGTCTGCTCAACCCTGGCGATGACGCGCATGACGGCATCGTCCATCGCGTTACCAGGGAGCGCCTCGGCCTCGACGGGCAGTGGCGCCTGCTCGTTTTCCTCGTCAACGAGGTTGATGGTAGAGGTGGTGCTTTGGTGGGTTGGCATGCTTGGAAAAGGTGGATGTGCTACAGGCTGCGCTTGTCGCCTCCGTGCATCGCGCGCCGCCTAGGTTTATGCGCAATATCGCTGGGTGGCGGGAAACAGGTGAGGAAATGGCGGGAAACAGTGGCGTGTTCATAAAATGCCATCAATTAATGGAAACTTAGCATAGAAGGAACATCGAGCTAGCACAAGAAGTAGATGATGATCATATGAACACGGACCACACTAGGGAACCCGTCGGTGATGAATTCATCAATCGCAAACGTTTGAATACTAGCAAGCGTTTGCCCACAACACACACGGCTTATTCCATCACAAACAGGTCGGATGAATCAACTGTATGCCATGTATCGTATGTTGTCAAAAAGTAATGTGGTAGACCTTCTTTAACATGTGTTAAAAAATAAAAAAATAAAAAACAAGGACCTCGAGGTTAAATTAAATCATGGTATGGGTCGTATCAGTCATTTAATTTGACAAATACGACCCATCCTATCAGTTAATTTAACATCAACAGAACTTCCCATCAAGTCAACCATCTGATGGCTGCACGAGCCTGAGCACACTTAACTTGAGAGTTCTCTTACATGAGCTACTGGTGGAACAGACCGCCGTCCCCCAATGGCCAATAGATGTTGTGTAGAGAAAGCATATCACATACGTCTTATTAGAAGCAATCGTCAGTGTTATTATCGGTCTTCGCACACATTTCTGATTACAGACCTTTGTCGCCTATCACACACATCATGTTAAGTTGAACCATTTCTGTTCCCATGTCTCAACGCAAACAGTTCATTCGAGTGAACCCTATGTTGTACATCGCACACACCTTGATCTGGCTGACCGTTTCTTTTGTGTTGCCTAATCACAAACAGTTTGTCCGAGTGAACTGTATGTTGTACATCGGACACACCTTCATCTGTCTGCCCGTTTCTTTTGTTCCTCCTCATCGCAAATGGTTGATTGAGTTGAACCGTATGCCCTGGATCGCACACGCAAGTAAAATCTAATCCGTTTTTGATGCATCCTCCATCGCAAATGTTTTGCACCTTTTTTGATGGTTTTTACACCACTGTTTGCGATTATGGCATCGCACACAGTTTTGTCGAAGGGTCTCTTATCATAGTGTCGCGTTGGCAGCATACTGCAATAGTGGTTGCAAGTATTTGTTGTTTGTGTGCAGGTGATGTTTACATAGTGTTGCTTGGTTCTCCTACTAGATTGATAACCTTGGTTTCATAACTAAGGGAAATACTTACTTCTGCTGTGCTGCATCATCCCCTCCTCTTTAGGGAAATACCAACGCGGATTACAAGTAGCAGGAAGAATTTCTGGCGCCGTTGTCGGGGAGACATCATCAACACCTATCAAGTACGTACGCATAAACTCTCATCTCCTTGCAATTACTTTATTTTCCATTGCCTCTCATTTTCATCTCCCCCACTTCTAATTTTTTTACAAAAGTACAAAAATATTTACCTTTTCATTTGCCATCTTTCCATTTGTCTTTTTCTTGTTCGATCTTTTGTTTGCTTGTGATCTTGTTAGCATAGCCACGATGTCTCAGGAAAAATACCAAATTGTGTATTTTTTCCAATAGTAATAATAATGATTTTATTAGTACTACGATTGCTCCTCCCGCCGCTAGTGCGGAGTCTTATGATATTAATGCCGCTTTGTTGAATCTTGTTATGAAAGACCAATTTTCCGGCAATCCTAATGAGGATGCCGCGTCCCATCTATACACTTTCGTAGAATTGTGTGAGATGCAAAAGAAAAAATATGTTGACAATTATATTGTGAAATTAAAATTATTTCCATTCTCTTTCCGTGATCGGGTTTTCATCTTTGCCATGAAATAGTATTGATTCTTGGGACACGTGCAAAGATGCTTTTATCACTAAGTATTTTCCTCCCCCGAAAATTATTTCCCTTAGAAATCAAATCATGAATTTTAAGCAACTTGAGCATGAAAATGTTGCCCAATCTTGGGAAATGATGAAACTGATGATAAGAAATTGCCCTACTCATGGTTTAAATTTGTGGATAATCATACAAAAAAATTATGCGGGATTGAATTTTGTTTCTAGAAATCTTTTAGATTCCGCCGCGGGTGGTACTTTTATGGAGATTACTTTGGGTGAAGCTACTAAATTGCTTGATAATATTATGGCAAATTATTCACAATGCAATACTGAAAGAGCTCCTACTAGTGAAAAGGTTAATTCCGTTGAGGAAATTAGTACTTTGAGTGATAACGTTGACGCTCTTATGAAATTGGTTGTTATCAAAATTGCTCCTATTGATCTTAATGATGTGCCTTTGTCTACTTTGATTGAGCAAAATAATGATCCCGTAGATGTGAATTTTGTCTCGCGAAACAATTTTAATAACAACGCTTATAGAGGTAATTTTAATCCTTGGCATTTTCCTAGAAGTTCCTCTAATAATTATGGCAATTGCTATGGTAATTCTTATAATAATAATAAAAATAGGATGCCCAGTGATCTTGAGAGTAATATTAAATAATTTATCAATGCACAAAAGGTTTTCAACACTACAACAGAAGAAAAATTGAGTAAACTTGATGATATGTCTAGGAGCATCGATAAAATTACACATGATGTAGAAAATCTCAAGATTAAAAATTTTCCACCCAAGGTTGATATTAATGAATCAATTAAAGCTTTATATGTTTCTATGGATGAAAGTAAGAAAAGAACCGCTATGCTTAGAGCTAAAAGATAAATTTTAGAAAGAGCATTTTTGCCCGATTGCTTTCATAGTAATGACGAAGAGATTAAAATGATTGGTGTTTCTTATATTGATTCCTTGTTTAGTAATATTAAAATTGATGATAAGGGGACTGAAGAAGAGTTAACTTTAGCTAGAAGGCGTTCCCATAATTCGGAGGCTGAAAATCTTGTTAAATAATTTGATAAAATTGGAATTGGAGAGGTAAAAACTTTAACTAGTGACGTGCCCACTTTTTTTGGATTACAAAGACTTTAATTATGATAATTTCTCTTTGATTGAATGTATTTATTTGTTACAATCCATGATAAATTCACCCAATGCCTATGAACAAAATAAAGCTTTTACTAAACATATTGTAGAAGCGATGATGAAAGATTTAGAAGGAAAGTTAGAATTAGAGATTTCAATTCCTAGAAAATTATATGATGAATGGGAACCCACCATTAAAGTCAAAATAAAAAATTATGAGTGCAATGCTTTATGTGATTTGGGTGCTAGTGTTTCCACAATTCCGAAATCTCTATGTGATGTGCTAGGTTTTACCAATATTGAGGAAAGTTTTCTTAATTTGCACTTGGCGGATTCTACTATTAAAAATCCTTTGGGAAGAATTAATGATGTTCTTATTCTTGCAAATAGGAATCATGTGCCCATAGATTTTATTGTTCTTGGTATTGATTGCAATCCGTCTTGTCCCATAATACTTGGTAGACCGTTTTTATGAACTATAGGTGTCTGATGAACCACAAGTATATGGGATCAATTGTAGATCTTTTCGATAAGTAAGAGTATCAAACCCAACGAGGAGCAGAAGGAAATGATAAGTGGTTTTCAGCAAGGTAATGTCTGCAAGTGCTGAAATAGTAAGTAGCAGAGTAGTTTGATAGCAAGGTAATTTGTAACGAGCAAGTAATGATAGTAGTAACAAAAGTGCAGCAAGGTAGCCCAATCCTTTTGAGGCAAAGTACATGCCAAAACGGTCTCTTATGATAAGCAAAGCGTTCTTGAGGGTACACGGGAATTTCATCTAGTCACTTTCACCATGTTGGTTCGATTTGTGTTCGCTACTTTGATAATTTGAAATGTGGGTGGACCGGTGCTTAGGTGTTGTTCTTACTTGAACAAACCTCCTACTTATGATTAACCCTCTCGCAAGCATCCGCAACTACGAGAAAAGTATTAAGAATAAATTCTAACCGTAGCATTAAACTTTTGGATCCAATCGGTCCCTTACGGAATAGCGCATAAACTGGGGTTTAAGCTTCTGTCACTCTCGCAACCCATCATCTACTTACTACTCCACAATGCATTCCCTTAGGCCCAAATATGGTGAAGTGTCATGTAGTCGACGTTCACACACCACTAAGAGAATCACAACATACGTACTATCAAAATATCGAACACATATCAAGTTCACATGATTACTTGCAACATGATTTCTCCTGTGACCTCAAGAATAAAAGTAACTACTCACAAATGATAATCATGCTCAAGATCAGAGGGGTATTAAATAGCATATTGGATCTGAACATATAATCTTCCACCAAATAAACCATATAGTAATCAACTACAAGATGTAATCAACACTACTAGTCACCCACAAGCACCAATCTATAGTTCCGGTAACAAGATTGAACACAAGAGATGAACTGGGGTTTGAGATGAGATGGTGCTGTTGAAGATGTTGATGGAGATTGCCCTCCCCAAGATGGGAGAATTGTTGGTGATGATGATGACGATGATTTCCCCCTCCAGGAGGGAAGTTCCCCTGGCGGAATCGCTGCACCGGATGGCAAAAGTGCTCCTCCCAAGTTTTGACCTATATACCAGAAGATGGGCACCGGAGGTGGGCCTGGGTGAGCACAACCCACCAGGGCGCGCCTGGGCTCCCTGGCGCACCCAGGTGGGTTGTGCCCACCTGGTGGGCCCCCTATGGTACTTATTTGCTCCAATATTCTTCAAATATTCCATAAAAAATCTCCGTGAAGTTTTAGCTTGTTTGGAGTTGTGCATAATAGGTAGCCTGACGTAGCTTTTCCAGGTCCAGATTTCCAGCTGCCGGAATTCTCCCTCCTTGTGTGTACCTTGCAAACTATGAGAGAAAAGGCAGTAGAATTACTCCAAAAAGCATTATTATGCATAAGAACATCATAAATAACAGTAGGAAAACATGATGCAAAATGGACGTATCAGTGTCGTGATTGATATGAAAGAAGGGAATATTAAATTTCAGTATCCATTGAGAAACGGTATGCAACACTTCCCTAGAACTTGAATTAAGCCACTATATGAGTCAATCATGAGGGCAAACTATGGACCAAATAACTAAAGATGACAACACTGGAATCTATGCATTATGCCTAGCTAGGGGCGTAAAACAATAGCGCTAGTTGGGAGGCAACCCAATAGTTATCTTTGAATTTTTGTTTTCCTTGTTGTTCTTAAATAAATACACAATTAGGCCTCTGTTTAGATTGTGTTTTATGTTTCAATTAGTGTTTGTTCCAAGTAAAGCATTTGCGATGATTTTGATTTGATTCTGTGCATAAACAGAAACTTTTGCGTCCAGTAACAGAATTTACAAAATTCTCTGGAGCATGATAAAATTCTGAATTTTTTACACATGATTGATATACAAATTTCCCATGTTGTCCTAAGTTTTCAAAAAAATTGGAGTTACAGAAGTATGACTATAATTCGGATCTCTATAGACTATTCTGTTTTTGACAGATTCTGTTTTCGTTGTATTGTGTGCTTATTTTGATGAATCTATGGATTGTATCGGGCGGTATAAGCCATGGTAAGTTAGAATACAGTAGGTATAATGCAATAATAAAATATTAATGGGTTTGCAACAGTACTTAAAGTGGTGATTTATTTTATTATACTAACGGGTCTCAAGAAGGTTTTGTTAAGTTTTGTGTGATTGAAGTTTTCAAGTTTTGGGTGAGATCACGATGCATGAAGGAATAAGGAGTGAAAAGAGCCTATCTTGGGATGACCATGGTGATACGTCTCCAATGTATCTATAATTTTTTATTGTTCCATGCTATTATATTATCTGTTTTGGATGTTTTATATGCATTAATATGCTATTTTTGGGACTAACCTATTAACCTAGAGCCCAGTGCCAGTTTCTATTTTTTTCCTTGTTTTTGGGTTTCGCAAAAAAGGAATGTCAAACGAGTCCAATTGACCTGAAAATTTATGGAGATTATTTTTGGAAAATATAAAAATACTGGAACGAAAAGATATCGGAGAAGGGTCCCGGGGCGCGCCCCATGACCTTATGGCTCCCTCGTGGGTCCCCCTGACTTCTTCCCGACGCCAACGCCTCTTATAAATCCCCAAAGCCCCAGAACAGAACCTAGATCGGGAGTTCCGCCGTCGCAAGCCTCTGTAGCCACCAAAAACCAATCAGGACCCTGTTCCGGCACCCTGCCGGAGGGGGAATCCATCACCGGTGGCCATCTTCAACATCCCGACGCTCTCCATGATGAGGAGGGAGTAGTTCACCCACGGGGCTGAGGGTATGTACTAGTAGCTATGTGTTTGATCTCTCTCTCTCTCTTGTGTTCTTGATTTGACACGATCTTGATGTACCACGAGCTTTGCTATAGTTCGATCTTAAGATGTTTCTCCCCCTCTACCTTCTTGTAATGGATTGATTTTTCCCTTTGAAGTTATCTTATCCGATTGAGTCTTTAAGGATTTGAGAACACTTGATGTATGTCTTGCATGTGCTTATCTGTGGTGACAATGGGATATTCACGTGATCCACTTGATGTATGTTTTGGTGATCAACTTGCGGGTTCTGTGACCTTGTGAACTTATGCATAGGGGTTGGCACACGTTTTCGTCTTGACTCTCCGGTAGAAACTTTGGGGCACTCTTTGAAGTTCTTTGTGTTGGTTTGAGTAGATGAATCAGAGATTGTGTGATGCATATCGTATAATCAAACCCGCGGATACTTGTGGTGACATTGGAGTATCTAGGTGACATTAGGGTTTTGGTTGATGTGTATCTTAAGGTGTTATTTTAGTATGAACTCTAGGTCTGTTTGTGACACTTATAGGAATAGCCAAATAGATCGATCAGAAAGAATAACTTTGAGGTGGTTTTGTACCCTACAATAATCTCTTCGTTTGTTCTCCGCTATTAGTGACTTCGGAGTGACTCTTTGTTGCACGTTGAGGGGTTGTCATATGGTCTAATTATGTTATCATTGTTGAGAGAACTTGCACTAGTGAAAGTATGAACCCTAGGCCTTGTTTCCAAGCATTGCAATACCGTTTTTACTCACTTTTGTTACTTGTTACCTTGCTATTTATATATTTTTCAGATTACAAAAACCTATATCTACCATCCATATTGCACTTGTATCACCATCTCTTCGCCGAACTAGTGCACCTATACAATTTACCATTGTATTTGGTGTGTTGGGGACACAAGAGACTCTTTGTTATTTGGTTGCGGGGTTGCTTGAGAGAGACCATGTTCATCCTACGCCTCCCACGGATTGATAAATCTTAGGTCACTTGAGGGAAATTTGCTACTGTCCTACAAACCTCTGCACTTGGAGGCCCAACAACATCTACAAGAAGAAGGTTGTGTAGTAGACATCGAGCTCTTTTCTGGCACCGTTGCTGGGGAGGTTGGTGCTTGAAGGTATATCTTTTAGATCTTGCAATCGAATCTTTTAGTTTCTTGTTTTATCACTAGTTTAGTTTATAAAATAAAACTACAAAAAAATGGAATTGAGGTTGCCTCATATGCTTCATCTTTTCAATGTATTTCGTGAAAATAAGGATTCCGATAATTTTGCCAAAGTGCTAGAGGAAGAATGTAATAAAATGTTTGGCATGAAATCTTTGAATGATGAGCATGCTTGCAATGTTGTTAGTATGAATTCTTTGAATATCCATAGTACTAATGATGATTGCACTAGTTATGATAAAAATGTTTCTTATAAGCATGTCAATTTTTGTGGAGTGAATAGAATTTGCGAAGACATGCCTTATAGGGATGATAGATTTTGTAAGAAGCATAAACATGATGAAACAAATCGGTGGCTTAAGGTGATAGATGAATTTTGTACAAAATTATGCTCTCTTCATCCCATTACTTGTGAACTTTGCAATAGAGTTGGTCATCTTAATTTCCAATGTATACTTTTTCATGATCGAATCGTGGCCAAATATTGCAATAACTTGATCACCCTGGAACTTTATAATGAATTTTGTTTATTTTTAGGGTGTGAAGAATTGTCACATAAAAATAGTTGGTTTGAAGCATCATATTTGCGGACCATGTTGAACATAATTTGAAAGAAACCAATATGTTTTGTATGGTAAATTGCAATGAAAATGCTTATATTGCCAACTATAGAAAGATGGGAAAACAGTTAGAATATAAAGAACTACTAATGAAAGGGTAAAGATCTCCACTTTCCCTCCTATTGTCTCTCGTGATGAAACAGGTTACGAGAATGAGCTTCCTATGCAACCAATCTCATCAATAAGGAGCTGCAAAAGGTCGATTAAACCCACACACGATCTGGAGAAGAAAAAGAAAAGACGGAAAAGCAAAGGTAAAAAGGTATCCCTCCCGAATGATGTTGCTCCTGTTAATGTTATGCCTCATGAGAATGAATCAAAAATAGCGTGGAGGATGATATACTTGATGATATTGATTCTTTGCCTTATGATACTATGTCCGAAGAAATTATTGAGGATGATTTTGTTATGCCCATTACTCATCGTGATGATTATGATTGGGAAAGTAATGGTACTTGTTATAATCTTGAGAATCTTTTTGGCACCAACCTAGAAAATTGCGATGATACTAAGTCCGAAGGAATCAAGTTTATTTTGTCCAATGATCTTCATGAAAGTTTTTATTATATCCTTCTTGGATATCTATCACTTTGGGACTAATTTTCATGTGTTGCTTTTGATAAGCTCAAACAAATATAAGTGAAGATCATGAGCATAATATTTCTTTGTCTCAAATTAATTTAAGTGAAGCAAGAGAGAATTTCTTAAAAATTTAATAACTCTCAAATAAATCTAAGTGAAGCAAGAGAGAATTTCTTCAAAAATAACTAAGCACATCGTGCTCAAAAAGATATAAGTGAAGCACTAGAGCAAATCCATAGCTCATAAAAATTTAAGTGAAGCACAGAGAGCTATTCTAACAAGTCATGGCATAATTTTGGCTCTCTCAAATAGGGGTGTCCAGCAAGGAATCAAGACTTAAAAAGCAAGACAAAACAAGCAAATACTTATATCATACAAGACACTCCAAGCAAAACTCATAGTATGTGACGAATAAAAATATAGTTTCGAGTAAAATACCGATGGTCGTTAGAAGAAAGAAGGCATGCCACTCGGGGCATCCCCAAGCTTAGTTGCTTGCTTCTCTTTGGATAATAGCTTGGCATGCCATGGGCATCCCCAAGCTTAGGCTCTTCTTACTCCTTATTCCTTCATCCAACTTTTCTATAGCAAAAATTCATCAAAGAAAACCATAGAATCGTCAAAACAAGCACACAACGCAAAGAAAACAGAATCTGTCAAAAATAGAACAGTCTGTAGCAATCTGGATATTTCGAATATTTCTGAAACTCCAAAAATTCTGCAAAATTAGGACGACCTGATAAATCTTTTATCACACTCTGGTTAAAAATGAGAATTGTTTCCGTGAGCGCGAAAGTTTGTGCCTTTTTAGCAAGATCAAACAACTATCACCCAAGAAGATCCTAAAAGCTTTACTTGGCACAAACACTAATTAAAACACAAAAAACACAATCATAATAGTAGCATAATTGTTCAAACACTCAAGAACAGAAAGCAAAAAGCAAAAATAAATATTATTCATTGGGTTGCCTCCCAACAAGCGCTATCGTTTTACGCCCCTAGCTAGGCATAAAGCAAGGATCTAGGTTTTGTCATCTTTGTTTCGAGATCCATAAGATGCCCTCATGATTGATTCATATGGAGGCCTAATTCTTGTTCTAGGGAAGTGTTCCATACCCTTCCTTAGTGGAAATTCAAACTTAATATTGCCTTCTTTCATATCAATCACGACACCAATAGTGCGCAAAAACGGTCTACCAAGAATAATTGGACAAGACGGATTGCAATCAATATCAAGAACAATAAAATCTATGGGCACATAATTCCTATTTGCAAGAATAATAACATCATTAATTCTTCCCATAGGCTTTTAATAGTAGAATCCGCCAAGTGTAAATTTAAAGAGCATTCCTCAATATTGGTAAGACCAAGCACATCACATAAAGATTTTGGAATTGTAGAAACACTAGCACCCAAGTCACACAAAGCAAAACACTCATATTTTTTTATCTTGACTTTGATAGTAGGTTCCTACTCATGATGTAATTGTCTAGGAATTGAAACTTCTAATTCCAACTTTTCTTCAAAAGCTTTCATCATAGCATCAATAATATGTTTAGTAAAAGCTTTGTTTTGTTCATAAGCATGGGGTGAATTTGTCATGGATTGCAACAAAGAAATACAATCAATCAAAGAGTAACTATCATAATTAAAGTCTTTGTAATCCAAAAGAGTGGGCACATCACTAGTTAAAGTCTTGACCTCTTCAAACCCACTTTTATCAATTTTCTCAACCAGACTTTCACCCTCCGAATTATCGGGACGCCTTCTAGCTAAAGTTGACTCTTCTCCAGTCCCTTTTTCAACAATCTTAATTTTACTAAACAAGGAATCAATAGAAGAAACACCAATCATTTTAATATCTTCATCACTTTTATCTTCTAACGAGATTGGTTTAGCGGCCATTTGATTTACTAGGGTAGCTTGTGCATCAGATATTTTTCCTAGCAAACTTTCAGCAAAAGCATACTTAGATTGGAGATTGCAAACTTGTATACTAATATCATCAAGTTGTTTTGTTATAGCTTCTAGCACAACGGAGTGCTCCTTAAGTTCTTCGGTACAATAATTATTATGCTCAAATTGTGTAGTCATATATTCCTTAGTACTTTTCCCAATTTCAAGCAAAATATTGGGGTAAGGAACATCATAATATTTTCTTTGAGCATCATGACTACGCAGACAAGAACACACAAAAAAATAGATCCGGCAAGAAAACGGTGAACGAAAAAGAGGGCGAATAAAACGACAAATTTTTGTGAAGTGGGGGAGAGGAAAACGAGAGGCGAATGGCAAATAATGTAAATTGCGAGGAGATGAGATTTGCGATTAGGAACCTGGTATATGTTGAAGATCCTCCCCGGCAATGGCGCCAGAAATTCCTTTTGATGTGGCTTGAAGCTACGTCGGTATTTCCCCAAAGAGGAAGGGGTGATGCAGCACAACAACGGTAGGTATTTCCCTCGGTGATGAAACCAAGGTTATCGAACCAGTAGGAGAACCAAACAACACAACGTAAACAACATCTGCACACAAACAACAAATACTCACAACCCGACATGTAAAAGGGGTTGTCAATCCCTTTCGGGTAACGGCACCTAGAGATAGGCAAACGGACGTGAGAGAGTTGCAAATATTGATAGATCGAACGCCAAATAAAATAAATTGCAGCAAGGTATTTTTGTATTTTTAGTTTAATAGATCTGAAAATAAAAGCAAAGTAAAATAGATCGCAAAGGCAAATATATTAAAGAAGAGACCCAGGGGCCGAAGATTTCACTAGTGGCTTCTCTCGAGAAAAATAGCAAACGGTGGGTGAACAAATTAATGTTGGGCAATTGATAGAACTTCAAATAATCATGATGATATCCAGGAAATGATCATTATATAGGCATCATGTCCAAGATTAGTAGACCGACTCCTGCCTGCATCTACTACTATTACTCCACACATCGACTGCTATCCAGCATGCATCTAGTGTATTAAGTTCATTGAGAAACGGAGTAATGCAATAAGAACGATGACATGATGTAGACAAGATCTATTTATGTAGAAATATACCCCATCGTTTTATCCTTAGTAGCAATGATACATACGTGTCGGTTCCCCTTCTGTCACTGCGATCAAGCACCGTAAGATCGAACCCACTACAAAGCACCTCTTCCCATTGCAAGATAAATAGATCAAGTTGGCCAAACAAAACCCAAATATCGGAGAAGAAATACGAGGTTATAAGCAATCATGCATATAAGAGATCAAAGAAGACTGAAATAACTTTCATGGATAAAAAGATAGATCTGATCATAAACTCAAAGTTCATCTGAACCCAACAAACACACCGCAAAAAGAGTTACATCATATGGATCTCCAAGAGACCATTGTATTGATAATCAAAAGAGAGAGAGGAAGCCATCTAGCTACTAACTACGGACCCGAAGGTCTACAAAGAACTACTCACGCATCATCGGAGAGGCACCAATGGAAGTGGTGAACCCCTCCGTGATGGTGTCTAGATTGGATCTGGTGGTTCTGGACTCTGCGGCAGCTGGAATTGATTTTCGTCGACTGCCATAGGGTTTCTGGAATATTGGGGTATTTATAGAGCAAAGAGGCGGTCCGGGGGGCACCCGAGGTGGGCACAACCCACCAGGGTGCGCCTGGGCCTCCTGGCACGCCCTGGTGGGTTGTGCTCCCCTCGGAGCACCCCCCCAGGCGCTTCTTCGGCCCACTGGATGTCTTCTGGTCCAAAAAAATCTCCAAAAAGTTTTGCTGCGTTTGGACTCCGTTTGGTATTGATTTCCTGCAATGTAAAAAACATGCAAAAAACATCAACTGGAACTTGGCACTATGTCAATAGGTTAGTACCAAAAAATGATATAAAATGACTATAAAATGATTATAAAACATCTAAGAATGATAATATAACAACATGGAATAATAAAAATATATATATATACGTTGGAGACATATCAGGAGAGTAGTAAAAATTGTATGCTTGTGGATCATGAAAGGAATGCTTTATGTGATGGTTGTATTGTTGAATTCGTTCATGATGCTACTAAAAATTATTATGAGGGAGGAATATATGCTTATAGGAATTGCAATAATATCAACTTTCCTCTCTATGTGTTGAAAATCTTGAAGTTATGCTTGTTTTACCTTCCTATGCTAGTTGATTCTTGCCCCCATAAATTATTTGCTCAAAAAATCCCTATGCATAGGAAGTGGGTTAGACTTAAATGTGATAGTCATATTCTTCATGATGCTCTCCTTGTGTTTCAATTCTTATCTTTTATGTGAGCATCATTGAAATCATCATGCCTAGATAGAAAGGCATTAAAGAAAAGTGCTTGTTGGGAGACAACCCAACATTTACCCCTACTGTTTTTGTGTGTTCACATGATTAGGCTACTGTATTAATCATGTTTTATAGATTTTGTTTCAATAAAGTGCCAAGTAAAGCCTTTGGGATAGTGTGGATGATAGTAGACTTGATTCTGTGCAGAAACAGAAACTTTTGCTCTCAGTGCAGGAATTTTGAAAATTCTCTAGAATGTGATTTTGATCTAAAATTTTTACGCAAGATTGATGTACAAATTTTCTACGTTGTCCTAATTTTTATTAATTTTTGGAGTTATAGAGGTATGGAAAGTTTCCAGATTACTACAGACTGTTCTGTTTTAAACAGATTCTGTTTTGTATGTGTTCTTTGCTTATTTCGATGAATCTATGAGTAGTATCGGAGGGTATGAACCATAGAGAAGTTCGAATACAGTAGATATAACAACAATATGAATTTAGAATGAGTTCACAACAGTACCTAAGTGGTGATTTGCTTTCTTATACTAACGGATCTCATAAGATTTTTTGTTGAGTTTTGTGTTGTGAAGTTTTCAAATTTTGGGTTAAGTTTTGATGGACTACGAAATAAAGAGTGGCAAGAGCCTAAGGTTGGGGATGCCCAAGGCACCCCAAGGTAATATTCAAGGAATACCCAAGCAACTAAGTTTGGGGATGCCCCGGATGGCATCCCCTCTTTTGTCTTCGTTCATCGGTAACTTTACTTGAGGCTATATTTTTATTCACCACATGATATGTGTTTTGCTTGGAGAGTCATTTTATTTTATTTTGTTTTGCTTGCTGTTTGAATAATATCCCAAGATCTGAAATTTTATTTTGAGAGGGAGTCTTCACATAGTTACATAATTATTCGACTACTCATTGATCTTCACTTATATCTTTTGGGGTAGTTTGTCATTTGCTCTAGTGCTTCACTTATATCTTTTTAGAGCACGACGGTAGTTTTATTTTGAAGAAATTGTTGAACTCTCATGCTTCACGTATACTATTTAGTCCTAATATGATAGGCATCCAAGAGGGATATAATAAAAACTTTCATATAAAGTGCATTGAATACTATGAGAAGTTTGATTCCTTATGATTGTTTTGAGATATGAAGATGGTGATATTAGAGTCATGCTAGTGAGTAGTTTTGAATTTGAGAAATACTTGTGTTAAAGTTTGTGATTCCCGTAGCATGCCCGTATGGTGAACCGTAATGTGATGAAGTCGGAGCATGATTTATTTATTGATTGTCTTCCTTATGAGTGGCGGTCGGGGACGAGCGATGGTCTTTTCCTACCAATCTATCCCCCTAGGAGCATGCGCGTAGTACTTTGTTTTGATAACTAATAGATTTTTGCAATATGTATATGAGTTCTTTATGACTAATGTTGAGTCCATGGATTATATGCACTCTCACCCTTCCACCATTGCTAGCCTTTCTAGTGCCGCGCAACTTTCGCCGGTACCATACACCCACTACCTTCCTCAAAACAGCCACCATACCTACCTATTATGGCATTTCCATAGCCATTCCGAGATATATTGCCATGCAACTTTCCACCATTCCTTTTATTATGACACGCTCCATCATTGTCATATTTGTATGCATGATCATGTAGTTGACATTGTATTTGTGGCAAAGCCACAGTTCATAATTCTTTCATAAATGTCACTCTTGATTCATTGCACATCCCGGTACACTGCCGGAGGCATTCGCATAGAGTCATATTTTGTTCTAAGTATCGAGTTGTAATTCTTGAGTTGTAAGTAAAAAAAGTGTGATGATCTTCATTATTACAGCATTGTCCCATGTGAGGATAGGATGATGAAGACTATGATTCCCCCACAAGTCGGGATGAGATTCCGGACAAAACAAAAGAGGCCAAAAAAAGAGAAGGCCCCAAAAAAATGAGAGAAAAGAGATAAGGGGCAATACTACTATCCTTTTACCACACTTGTGCTTCAAAGTAGCACCATGATCTTCATTATATAGAGTCTCCTATGTTATCACTTTCATATACTAGTGGGAATTTTTCATCATAGAACTTGGCTTGTATATTCCAATGATGGGCTTCCTCAAATTGCCCTAGGTCTTCGTGAGCAAGCAAGTTGGATGCACACCCACTTACTTTCTTTTTGAGCTTTCATAAACTTATAGCTCTAGTGCATCCATTGCATGGCAATCCCTACTCACTCACATTGATATCTATTAATGGGCATCTCGATAGCCTGTTGATACGCCTAGTTGATGTGGGATTATCTCCTTCTTTTTGTCTTCTCCACAACCACCGTCTATTCCACTTATAGTGCTATGTCCATGGCTCACGCTCATGTATTGCGTGAAAGTTTAAAAAGTTTGAGAACATCAAAAGTAAGAAACTATTGCTTGGCTTGTCATCGGGGTTGTGCATGATTTAAATATTTTGTTTGATGAAGATGGAGTATAGCCAGACTACATGATTTTGTAGGGATAAGCTTTCTTTGGCCATGTTATTTTGAGAAGACATAATTGCCTTGTTAGTATGCTTGAAGTATTATTGTTTTTATGTCAATATTAAACTTTTGTTTTGAATCATACGGATCTGAACATTCATGCCACAATAAAGATAATTACATGGATAAATATGTTAGGTAACATTCCACATCAAAATTTCTGTTTTTATCATTTACCTACTCAAGGACGAGCAGGAATTAAGCTTGGGGATGCTTGATATGTCTCCCACGTATCTATAACTTTTGATTGTTCCATGCTATTATATTATCTGTTTTGGATGTTTTATATGCATTAATATGCTATTTTATATGATTTTTGGGACTAACCTATTAACCTAGAGCCCAGTGCCAGTTTCTGTTTCTTCCTTGTTTTTGGGTTTCACAGAAAAGGAATATCAAACAGAGTCCAATTGACCTGAAAATTTACGGAGATTATTTTTGGAAAATGTAAAAATACTGGAACGAAAAGATACCGGAGAAGAGTCCCGAGGCCACCACAAGGGTGAAGGGCGCCCCCCTAGGGCGCGCCCCCTAACCTTGTAGCTGCTTCGTGGGCCCCCTTGACTTGTTCCCGACGCCAACGCCTCTTACAAATCCCAAAAACCCCAGAACAGAACCTAGATCGGGAGTTCTGCCGCCGCAAGCCTCTGTAGCCACCAAAAACCAATCGGGACCCTGTTCCCGCACCCTGCCGGAGGGGGAATCCATCACCGGTGGCTATCTTCATCATCCTAGTGCTCTCCATGACGAGGAGGGAGTAGTTCACCCTCGGGGCTGAGGGTATGTACCAGTAGCTATGTGTTTGATCTGTCTTTCGTGGTCTTGATTTGGCACGATCTTGATGTACCACGAGCATTGCTATTATAGTTGGATCTTATGATGTTTCTCCCCCTCTACCTTCTTGTAATGGTTGAGTTTTCCCTTTGAAGTTATCTTATCGGATTGAGTCTTTAAGGATTTGAGAACACTTGATGTATATCTTGCATGTGCTTATCTGTGGTGACAATGGGATATTCACGTGATCCACTTGATGTATGTTTTGGTGATCAACTTGCGGGTTCTGTGACCTTGTGAACTTATGCATAGGGGTTGGCACACATTTTCGTCTTGACTCTCCGGTAGAAACTTTGGGGCACTCTTTGAAGTTCTTTGTGTTGGTTCGAATAGATGAATCAGAGATTGTGTGATGCATATCATATAATCAAACCCGCGGATACTTGTGGTGACATTGGAGTATCTAGGTGACATTAGAGTTTTGGTTGATGTGTATCTTAATTTTTTATTTTTGTACGAACTCTATGGTTGTTTGTGACACTTATAGGAATAGCCCAATAGATCGATCAGAAAGAATAACTTTGAGGTGGTTTCGTACCCTACAATAATCTCTTCGTTTGTTCTCCGCTATTAGTGACTTTGGAGTGACTCTTTGTTGCACGTCGAGGGATTGTTATATGATCTAATTATGTTATCATTGATGAGAGAACTTGCACTAGTGAAAGTATGAACCCTAGGCCTTGTTTCCAAGCATTGAAATACCTTTTTACTCACTTTTGTTACTTGTTACCTTGCTATTTTTATATTTTCAGATTACAAAAACCCATATCTACCATCCATATTGCACTTGTATCACCATCTCTTCGCCGAACTAGTGTACCTATACAATTTTTACCATTGTATTGGGTGTGTTGGGGACATAAGAGACTCTTTGTTATTTGGTTGCAAGGTTGCTTGAGAGAGACCATCTTCATCCTACGCCTCCCACAGACTGATAAACCTTAGGTCATCCACTTGAGGCAAATTTGCTACTGTCCTACAAACCTCTGCACTTGGAGGCCCAACAACGGCTACGAGAAGAAGGTTGCGTAGTAGACATCACATGGCACCCCAAGGTAATATTCAAGGAGTATCAAGCAACTAAGCTTGGGGATACCCCAGAAGGCATCCCATCTTTCTTCTAACGACCATCGGTTATTTTACTTCGAGCTATATTTTTATTTGTAACATATCATGAGTTTTGCTTGGAGCGTCTTGTATTATATGGGTCTTTGCTTTGGTTTGCTTTTTAGTTTGTCACAATCATCCTTGTTGGACACACCTATTTGAGAGAGCCATAATGATATCTTAATTTGTTAAAATTGCTCTATGTGCTTCACTTAATTTTTTTGATATATGGAATTGCTCTAGTACTTCACTTATATCATTTTGAGCACAGTGGTGGTCTAATTTTTGAAGAAATGCTCTCATGCTTCACTGAGATCATTTTGAGAGTTAGTAAATTTTTGAAGAAATCATCTCATGCTTCACTTATATTATTTTGGGAGATGAAAATTTTGAAGAAATATTTATGCTCTCGTACTTCACTTATATTTGTTTGAGAGCTTGTTATTAGGAATGGCAATTTAATTTAAATATGAATTTGGTCCCAAAGTGATAGATATTCAAAAGGGACATAATAAAAACTTTTATAAAGATCATTGGATCACTACTGCAGGATGCTGCTAACGCGACACTACGATCAGAGACCCTTCGACGAAACTGTGTGCGATGCAATAATCGCAAACGGTGGTGTACAAAAACCGTCAAAAACGGTGCAGAACGTTTGCGATGGAGGATGCATCAAACACGGTTCATATTTTCGTAGCGTGTGCGATGCAGGGCATATGGTTCAGTTCAATTAACTGTTTGCGATGAGGAGGAACAAAAGAAACGGGCAGCCAGATGAAGGTGTGTGCGATATACAGCATATGATTCACTCGGATGAACTGTTTGTGATTAGGAAACACAAAAGAAACAGTCGGCCAGATCAAGGTGTGTGCGATATACGGCATGCGGTTCACTAGGATGAACTGTTTGCATTGAGACAAGAGAACAGAAACGGTTCAACTTAACAAGATGTGTGTGATACGCGGCAAACAGGTCTGTAATCAGAAACGTGTGCGAAGACCGATAACAACACAGACGATTGCTGCTAACAAGCCATGTGTGTTGTGAGCAAATGATTGCTGGTATACAATTGTGAGTGATTGATGAAAACATCACTGACGGGTTCCATTGTTTAGTCCGTGTGCGATGTGATTTTCTTTGTCTGCACAACATCTACGCTCTGTCTACAGAGCATCAACATATATACTTAAAAAGACAACATTGCATAACCAAATTAAGCATACAATTACACAAGTGACTACACACATAACATTTCCACACACCAAAGTAAGCAATTACATGCATACTAAACTAGGAGAAACGAGGATCTAATCATCTACTTATTGTTGCGACGATGCTTGCCATTACTCTGCTTCCGGCTGGATCCCTGGCCATTTGGGGGAAGGAGGCACTTCCTCATGTCAACGATCCGCCTGTACATGTCGTAGCTCGTGTACGCCTCCTTGGCCGCGTACACGACGTGAGCTTTGTCGAGTTTCTCCATCCAGGTCGAGTGCCAGGCACGCTTGTCCTTGTTATACGAATCCTTCATGTCTCTGTAGTAGGGGTCGATGATGGCCTCGACGAGGTGAACTAGTGAGTCCTTCTCCTGCTCCTTGTTGCTGCCCCAGATCTTGTATTGGCCCTGGATGTCGACAAAATTCTGGCAGGCGATGCCCGAATTCTCGAGCGCCTTTACATCGTTGGTGATGTCCACCGTAGCGAACATGTAGTGGGGGCTGTTGACAAACCTGGCGAAATGCCCGCAAGGCCTTGTGCCAGGCAGTAGTGGTAGACGAGGATGTGGTGGCGCACGCACATCTGGGCGACGGCAACCTTGGGACGAGACCCGACACGAGCGCGGGTGTACTCGAGGTCGAACCCGACCACCTTGTACTTCTCCTCGGCAAGCAACAGCTCCATGATGTGGATGGAGTGCTCCACCCAGACCGGGTCGTTGGTGTACACCATCGAGGGGTCCATGAACCTTCTATGGGTGTCCACCACGGCGCGCATGGTGAACTGTTGCTCGTCGTCGGCAGCCGCTCGGAGCGCCATTGGAGCCGCACAGGATACCCTCTAAGAATTTCTTGTGGTGGGTGTGCTTCTTGCAATGGAGGGGCGTGATCGAAAGGTTGAAGAGACACAAGGGTTAGATGGCCGCTGTAATAAATGGGGGCCGGCCGGCCTATAATCGTCACATCTTGTCACGACGTTCATAGCGGAGGATTCCAGTGCACGCTTGACAACATCACACCACACCCGTGGGCTCGAAGAGGTGCCAAAGGTATCGTCGGTGAGCCTGTTCCCGCGCTACCGCGCTGTTTACCGCGTAGGCTTCCTGCTCGGCTAGTTTGGCCATGCGTCGGCTAGAAGAGGGACAAATCGTGGGCGTTTATTGGCAAAAAGCTTTTTAAAAACGAAGTGTGTGGAATGACTTCGGTCATGAGTTTACCCGTGGGTGATGAGGTCAAAGTTACACAGAAGGGTGATGATGGACACTCGAGTGCGATAATTAATTCTGCGCTCTATAGTGCAACGGTGGAAGAAAACTATTGTGTGCAATAATGTCGAAGATCGCAGTCGAGTTAGCTATACAGATCGTGTGCTGTGAGATCGACAAGGTAAACAAATTCGAGAATGGTTAATAAAATCTAAGACCATTGCATATTAAGGTCAATAGAGTCTCATACGATGCCATTTCAACGATTGTACCACAAAAGCTCGAAATATTACAAGGTTCAAATTCCAGAGTTATATGGCTCAAATTTGAAGATTACAAGGTTCAAACTGATATTAGAAATGAAATTCAGCTCATCAGCTGCAAACGCTCGCGCTGATCCGCTGAACATGGATATTATAGAGGTTCAAACTAATATTACCACTTCTAAGTCTGGTTTCGAAACCTCACAATTTTTGCAAAGGGGTCAGCCACTGAGAAGTCATGTATGGGGTTGACACGATGACTTCCGATTACTCTGTCAAGTTCCAAAATGAAATTCAGCATTTTTGGAGCCTATTCCATTCTGCCGCAGGCGCCGGCGCTGATCAACAAACCATTCATTTTTGCGAAATAAATGTAGGGCAAACCTCATTTCCTTCAGCACCCTTGCTCTGAGAACAAAGAACCTGGCGAATATAATCTCCGGTAAGGTCCCTCGGTAGGAGTTCAAAGTAATTTCTGAGAGATGCAGATCTAGGCATTCGACGTGATTGTTATATTGTATCACATTATCCACCACTGGGCCTAATCTTATCTGCAAAAGAAGAAAACGTGTTAGTGCCTACATGCAGTTTTGAACATTACTACAGGCCTATTTGGTTTGCAGGATTTGTAAAATGCACTAACATGCCATCTTCGATCTGACATGATTAACATGGGCATTTGATTACATTCTAGAAAAATGTAGCCTTCTTCACAAGAGGTTGGAGTGGATGAAAAGTTCCCTAAGAAAACTAGTACAGATGAATCCAAAGGAGAAATGCCTATTGATTGTAACCATATGGATCAAGCAACCAATATGGGGGGGGGACATGTATGTACTGAAATCCTCCAAAAGAATCCTTCAGAAATCGTAGTACATTGTCATTGTAAACTTGGGAAAAGGTGTCACAAATTGAACTCCCTTATGGTTAACATTTAACAGGAAAGGAACATCACCTCGATATATAGCTTCTCCAGGCACGGAAAGCATCTCAGGAAACTGGCAACTTGCTCCAGTTGGGGCCGATAGATTCTAGTGCCAAGACCTTCACTGTGCGCAGTTTCGGGGTCAAGCTTGTCGGAATCATTTTCTAAAAGACAGACGAACAGACATCTTCAAAATTAGAAGTAATGTTAATTTGTAGAAGGAGAGGTAGAAGGCGGCTGTTGTACCTGAACGGGTGTGGCTCCAATCACAAGTTCGGAGTATTTGTCAGATGAGTAGCCCACCACTGTCAATTTCGGCATAGAAATGACATTGATTCTTGTTGGACCTTCTTGATCAACTACAAGTAATCTCTCAAGTGCAGGTGTGTCCTCAATGACCATACCGTGGTACACATCTTTTGATGTCTTCCCGCCGCACCAGCAACACACATAAATAGTCCGAAGAGTCATGGAGGTGACGTGGAAGGTACTCAACCCATTGATCGCTTGAAGATGAAGGTACTCGAGTGCAGTACAGCCACAGAGTAGGTGCTCCATGTCACCGTTTGAGAGGCAGACGGTGACAAGCTCGAGGTGCTTCAGTCATGGTAGAATATGAGCGGGCGCGTCATTAAGGGGGATGGCAGTTCTTGAGCTTGGCGACGCGCAGCATGGGCGCGAGGCAGAGTGCGGACGTTGGCAGCGACCGCATATGCCCATCATCAAAAGTGAGCTCCTCGAGCTGATCTAGGGCGGGGGATTGGAAGCAATCGTAAAGCTTGGCTCGATCTTTGCTGTTGGAACGGAACTTGCCCATTCTAAGGCCTCTGGTTGGGCCAAGGTGACTGCCGAGGATCTTGGAGAACGCATCCAAGCTTTTGCGATAGCAATGACAGAGCTCGTGGGTGTCGATGAGGTCGAGAGGGCTGGAGTTCCACAGGGGCCGCCACCGTCGGGAAAGAATGGTTGTCCGTGCCCCATATTTGATTGGGAGGAGGGAGATGATGATTGTCAACATATCATCGGGGAGGCTGCTGATGAAGTCTAGGCCTACTGGAGTCGCTTGCGGTTCTAGCTCGCCCCGCCTCCGCTTGTTGGCAGCCCTATTCTCCACCTCCGGAGTCTCCTTGACAGCGGAGCTTTCAGATAGAAATGGGAGTACAGGGAATATTTAGTTAAAACAGGGCAATAGAAAAGTGTATTGCTAACTAGAAGTTATTAGGTAGTAATATAGTAAGAAAAGGGAATAACAGTTGGTTGCTTAAATACTACACAATTCATTTGATATTGCTGGGTAAGTCAACATGCAGATAGTTGAAAAGAAAACTTACTTCGAACAAAGTTTGAACGGATGATATCGTCGGGGAAGTTACCATATATCTCATGACCAGGCCCTTTTATGTGCAGTGCAATTATAGTGCCAGGTTTCAGTTCATAAAACTTAGAAATTTCTTTCCAAAAGCCAGTGCCAAAATAGGAGTCATCATGTTCATCAAGTCTTATCGTAGCAACGATTGTAAATCCATGGTTTGTGTGCAGTATGACATCCCTGCAGTCTTGATTTATGTAAAGGGAAAGATTGTGCACTACAGATTCTGTTGCATAGCAAGGGACGCGCTACAGCAAATGGTAGGATTGTTAAAGAAAATATGGTAACATGTAAATATGGGCCCAAATTGAAAGAACTGTACAGCAGTGGAAATCGAGGACAAAAATTTATAATTAAACAGATAGGGTAAACATGATGTCATGGAAATATGAGAGTAATCAAAAGAACAATACATCATTAATTTGCCTAATATAGAAAGAAGAGGGGGGAAATCCCCTTTGACGCATATGGTGCATGTGGCACCTTTTGTCCAAATGTAGTAATATTTAGAACATGTTCAGGAAAGTAGGCCATGCCAGCCGATTTAGGGTAAGATTGAACATACCGCGCATCCTCAAGTCATCTGGTACGGTGAGATGGAATGTCTGGCGGAGGCCGCAAAGTCTTGATGTGTCCGCGCACTGTACACTCTATGAACGGAAGAAAACACTCAAATCAGCTCGAATAAAAATGAATTCACGGCGATTTCGGTTGGGTGATTAAAGGAGGCAAATGAATTGGGGTAAGAGATGAGATAATATCTCATTAAATTAGGTACCTTGTTGTCCATGAGAAAGAACCCTCAGCACGGTAGATTCCCCAACCGAGCGGAGCTGGGTCGACCGCGAGCAGCGTCGAGAAAGTCGATGGCGATAGGCGGCGGCAAGCGGAAGTGGCGAAATGCGGTGGGCTTTGCCGGCAGCCTAGCAGCGGCGGCAGGCGTTGAGCTAAGTATTTACCGCCGCGATAGGCGGTGCCATGCATAGACGCGGAGGAGCTTGTGCAGGTGTGAATGGGGACCGGAGGGGGTGGTGGGCGGGGTGAGGGTTTTTGTGACGTGGGGATGGTGAGGGTTTTCTTTTTTCTTTTTTGAATTGGGTGGTGAGGGTTTTTTGTCTCACAAACAATTTTGGAGGCGACGGTCTTCTAGAGCCAACCGTGTGTGATTGACGCAATAGGCAAAATGAAAGTCATTGCACACGGTTCCAATTTTGGGAACCGTGTGTGATTGACGTACTACCTCCGTCCTGGTTTATTGGTCCCCTTTGTAATTTTTACCAAATTTTTACCAAATTTTTAACTAAGAAATGTTTATGCATGTCACAAAAAATTATATCATTGAACACTATGCTCAAATACCCATCCAACGATATAATTTTTGCTGACCTGCACTAACATTTTGTCAGTTAAACCTTTGGTACAAAATTTAACACAAATTACAAAGGAGACCAATAAACCAAGACGGAGGTAGATTCCATCAACTGAACTGATTGCATCCATATCCCACGGTTAGACATAAGTAACATAGATTAAACATACTCAGACATAGTTCAACCATAAGTACATAGTTCAACCGTCATTAAGCATACTCAAGCGTACATAGTTTGATCCCACATCTCATCTCACATGCCGGCACGATCCTGAAGCTTCTCCAGGTACTCGGCGTACGCGTTGTGCGCCACCCTACGAGAATACTTTCTGCTTGAAGGAGCCAACGTCCCGCCCTCTTGCATGCGCCAGAACACTTAGATACGCGTCATGAAGCTTGTGGTTGCAAAATGGGCATCGATAGCCGCCGTTCCAGGTCGTAATACGCCTGTTATGCATTCCCGCATAAAGCTCCCTCAGGATTTGCCTCCTGTACCTCCTCTGGCCATCTTCATCCTCGTTGTCCACATCGTCAGACATCACCTATACAAATAGTAAAACAAATTTGGCATCAAATCAATGATTACATCCCGTGAAGTAGGATTAGGAATTTATGGTATTTATTTATACATATCCAGAGATTATGGTTCGATTTTTAAGCACAGTCATCTATGTACAGACCAATCTTGAAGAAAATAATGGCACAAACATATGTAGGTCATTCAAAATCAATTGTCAAGTCCTGGCTAGGAATTATTAGCACGAACACTAACCCTAGTTGGATTACTAGCAGAAACCATTTGCACAGATGAAACAACTAATCACTTATCACTTGTACCATTCAAACAATCAATACACTACGCGGATCTAACAAAACTTACTCAGATTTCATGGATTGGGAGAACATAACCATAAAATTTCTATTCCAAAAAGGGGGAGGTAGGAGTAACCAGAGAAACCCTATGATCTATTTGACACATAAATCGGTATAGATGACTAACCAGCTGTCTGTCGTCATCGGAGTTGTCGCCGGAGTGGTCGTCGGAGTCGTCGCTGGGATCGTCACTAGAGTCGGTGTGGAACTCCACCTCCGGCTGTGGAAGCTCGACACCGTCGACGATGTCAGGGTGCAGCGATAACTCACCGGTGGTGACGACAACCTCTGTCTCCATCTCCATGCCGTGCTCCGGTGCTTTAGCAGCCCCCCGCGTCGCCACTCCCTCCGATCAGGCGCTTCGGCGGCATGCTCATACACTGACAGCTTTTAGGACTGAGAGTGGCGTCGAGGATGCAAGCAGAGAGAGAGGATTGTGTGTGTGGCGAGGATGGGGGGTGCGGCCGCTCGGGCGCACCATTAATATGGAGTAGTGGGAGTTGTGGGAGAGAGGCGAGCGGCGGTCAAACCGATGGCTCGCCTCCCGGTGAGCCCGCGCACCGGACTGCTGACATGCCTACCAAAGTTTCACACAGCTACTCGCACGCCTCCTGATGACACCGTGCAGCGAGCACGCCTCCGTCAATTCACACACCTGCACGCACGCCTCCCGGTCTGCCTGCGCGGTGGACTGCTCGCATGCGTCCCGTCAACTCACGCCTGCTCGCACGGCACACGGGTCACGCGACGGCACATAATTTTTTTATATTTGGATGATTAATGCTGCCGCTTTATTGCTTAACCAAAGCATGGCACGTATCCATTGTTGGTCTAACGCTCACGGTTGGAATAAATATTTCGTTTGGGATATTGGTTCCCAATTATTAATAATCTCCCGTTTGTAATTAGATAAAGATTACATCAAAACTGGTCTCAAATTTGACAAAAAAGTACAATGCCACTTTGTATTGGTGTCCATATGACAACACGATAAGTTTCATGAACTTCAAATAAGTTTTGGATGTACTAGAATTTAAAAATCAAGATTCTCAATGTTTGAAATTTGTTGCACGGGGAGTAAACATGCACCCAGTGAGACACATGTGTTTTTGCAATCCATTTAGGTGCACTATCATGTGTGCACGTAGCTCAAATTTGATTTTTGCACATTATACCCGTAGAAAATCAATCAATTAATGTACTAAAACGTCTTAATGATCTCTGTGATTTTTTCGAAATTAAAACGTCCCTCCTTTGGTAACATATGTTCACCGCGGGATAATTAATTTAACATGCATCGTAGTTGCGGTGGATTCGCGGTGTGTGTGTGTGGGTGTGTGCGTCTGGGGGTGGCGGGTGGCTCGCAGTACACTACGAGTTGTGAGCCACCGTGTGGGTTGGCCGTTTTGTTAGGCAGGCCGGTGCCACATCAGAGTCGTGAATTCATTATTTAAAACATTACACAACCCTTTCATACATACATGTTTTGGCCACATGCAGTCGATGGTTGTCCTACACGACACTCGATACTCGCGTGTGACGCTTTCTGTGGGCCCGCGAGGTCATCGTCCATCACTTTGACGAACAGCCGGCAGTGAGGTTAATTTGACCAGCAAGGTAGAATCTTTTTTGTTTGTGTTATGGTGGTATATAGTACGCGTCGAAGAGGTGGGAGGGGACTAGCATATATACTTTACATACGCATCCGTGAACAAGTACACCTCACTCAGTGTCGGGACTTTTCGGTTTCCGAGGCACGTGCCACATCAAAATTGTGAAATTGGCTATTCAAACATCACACAACACCTCTTTGGGCCACATGCATGCACGCGGTGGTTATCCTAGCTAGGACACTCACGTGTGACGCTTCCATCTGTGGGCCCACGAGGCCATCGTCGATGCATGCATGCATCACTTTGACCTACATCGGGAGAGGTTAATTAATTTCACCATCGATGAGGATTCTTTTGGGTTGTTTATATTACAGCAAGAGCATATAGTATGCGGTGAAGAGGGGGTAAGGGGACCATCATATGTAGTACGCTTCATGAACCTCGCTCTGTGTGGGTGCATGGTTTACGGTTTTTGAGGCATGTGGCACATCAAAGTTGTGCATTTTGGGTATTCAACATATATATGTTTGGCCCACATGCAAAGCGGTGGTGGTTGTCCTCTCGCACCCACTTAAGCGGTTATCAGCGATATCGATGGTTTCCATCTGTGGGCCTGCTTGGTCCATCACTACTTTTGCTTGACAACAAGAGAGGTTAGTTTGACTTAGGAGGGATTATTATTTTTGCTCTGGATGACATGCATGATACAATTTGAGCACACACACATGCATGTGTACGCATGAATCCCTCCCATCGAGTCGAAGTGGCTAGTACAACGACACATCATGAACCGATCTCGCTCTGCGTGGGGAGCTAGTGTACGATTATTGACGCACACGCCACATCAATGTTGTGAAATGGTATTCAAACATGCATGCACGCATCACCTCCATACATATGCATGTAGTGGTTGCCTTCAAACGGTACACTCCCTCGCGTGGTTATCGGCGACAAGCCTATATATTCGTGGGCCCTTGTGGACATCCATGATCACCTTGACCAACAACAAGATAGGTTTACCATGGAGGATTCTTCATTTGGTTCGTGTTATCATAGTATAGGTCATGGTGAGATTCAGACCTAATTAAGTTTGAGCGCATATACTATGCACGCATGCATGCATGAATCCCCGTCGTTGGCTTGAAGTGTGGTGTAACATACATATGCATCGTCAACCTAACCCTCACTCAGTGTGGGGATTTCTAGTTCGAAATCACGGTGCCACATCAAAGTTGTTCCATTGTTACTCAAAAACACACCTCTCCATACATATGTTTGGGCCACACGCATGCAGTGGTTGTCTTCGGGGACTAGCTACTTGCGTGATTATTGGCGAGCTAGCCCATCTCCGGGGTCGCATGGACGGCCATCACTTTGACCAACAACAAGAGAGAGGTTGTACGACCAAGGTGGATTATTCTTGGTCCGTTTTACGATCCATCTTGGTGAGATATGCCTCTCTGGCCCGTCGACTAACAGTGTGTGTCTAGGGGGGCTGCTACTTCGCACTTTGCTAGGTGAACCTCGGTTGGGGGGGCATGCATTCATAGCTTAGGGTTCCCTTCATGGCGACACGAGGGGGGCTGCTAGCTACTTCGCACTTTGCTAGGTGAACCTCGGTTGGGGGGCATGCATTCATAGCTTAGGATTCCCTTAGTGCCGAAACGAGGGAGGGGGCTGCTATCTACTTCGCACTTTGCTAGGTGAACCTCGATTGGGGGCATGCATTCATAGCTTAGGATTCCCTTCGTGCCGACACGAGGGAGGGGGCTGCTAGCTACTTCGCACTTTGCTAGGGTGAACCTCGGTTGGGAGGGCATGCATTCATAGCTTAGGATTCACTTCTTGTCAACACAAGGGAGAGGGGGTGGGGCTGCTAGCTACTTCGCACTTTGCTAGGTGAACCTCGGTTGGGGCGGGGCATGCATTCATAGCTTAGGATTCCCTTCGTGTCAACACGAGGTAGGAGGGGGTTGCTAGCTACTTTGCACTTTTCTAGGTGAACCTCGGTTGGGTGGGGCATGCATTCATAGCTTAGGATTCCCTTCGTGCCGACACGAGGGAGGAGGGGGGCTGCTAGCTACTTCGCACTTTACTAGGTGAACCTTGGTTGGGGGAAGGGCCTGCATTCATAGATTAGGATTCCCTTCATGCCGACACGAGGGGGGTGGGGGCAAGCAATACCGTGCACTTTGCGAGAGAGGTGCCACATCGAAGTTGCATTCGGTATTTCAAAATCAAACCACCCTTTTGATACATAAATTTGGTCCACATGCAAGTGTGTTCGCCTTCTGACCCTCCCCCGCGTCATTTTTCGCCAAATTTATGACATTAGACAAGTCGGATGACGCAACAGACATGGTTCACTCAAACTAACTGTGTTGCCACGCCGGTGCCCCTGTCACGCACACATCCGCACAGTACATTGGGTCCACGAGGCTCCCCCTCTCAAAAATATATGCCCGCCTCGAGTGTTTTTCTGTTTCATAGCACACGGTTGTTATCTCCGGACCGTCTGTGATGTTTCTTGTTCCCAATCCCGCCTGCGTCCCTAGAAAATATCTACCAGCCTCGAGGGTTTTTCTGTTTCATAACACACGGTTGTTATCTCTGGACCGTGTGTGATGTTTCTTGTTCCCAATCCCACCTGCATCCCTAGAAAATATCTGCCCGCCTCGAGGGTTTTTCTGTTTCATAACGCACGGTTGTTATCTCCGGACCATGTGCGATGCACTATCATCAAAATTTTCAATAGCCTCGGCATTTCACTCCCGCGTTTGACTCCCGCGTAGTAAAATTTTCAGTACCCGCGTCTTTTGCTCAAACACCCCCCCCCCTCCACACACACACACACACACACCAAAACCTCCTCAGGCGTGCGCACACAAACACACCCCCTCCCTCGCTCGAAACCCTAGCAAGGTCCCCGCCGCTGCCGCAAGGCCTCCATTGTCAACATCTGCCGGTTTGCCCGTGCATCTTACCCACCGATCTCCATACCCAGGCCGCCCTGAGTTTCTTAGATGACGCCTGCCAAACGCCCCCTTTCCACAGATCCCCATCCCCATCCCCATCCCCCACTCCAGAGCGTCGCAGCCTAAGCCCGGCTACGCTTCCCATGGAGCTCGAGGAGCGACTGGCCCAAAAGAGGTGTATCGCGGTCTCTTCGCCCGACGTCGCCGAGGAAGCTGACGACCATTACTGGCGGCAGGCACTCAAGCAGCGGGCTAGAGTATGCGGGCATGTCTCGGCTACCGGCTACGACATCGAGGCCATCGACAGCGACGGCCTGAGGCGGGCTATGTCACAGGTTAAGTGGCCCACCCCCAACCCCTCGGGTTCAACCGCCGTCGATCTCATCCATGGCCCCGCCGCTGATCTCCTCTGGCTCGCTGTCAACAATTTGCCATCCTACATCGCCATCGAGCCCCTTTTGTCATTCTAAGGACATGTTCTGCGACGCTGGCTTGGGATCCACAGCTTCCAAGTCAGACCTCATCGACGGCGACCATGAGGAGGGCACCCTCTCCGGCTCTTCCAAGGGGAAAGAGCCCATCTGCTCTTCCAAGGGGAAAGCGCCCGTCTGCGACATCAGGGAGGGCACCCTACAACCGTGCTCTTCCAAGGGGAAGGAGCCCATCTGCGACAACATGGAGCGCATCCAGGGTCTGTGCTCTTCCCACGGGAACGAGCCCATCTGTGACAAGTGAGGAAACCCATGATTTGTTTTGCCGTGCCTCTTCACAGGGGGAAACCCATGATTTGTTTTGTCAAGTCCCTTTTGTAGTGTAGTGAGAATATGTCCAGTTTTAATTGCTATATCTGGTTGTTTGCAGTATGCCTTGTTTATTTTAGTTGTTCACAATGTGATGCTCTATATGTGCAATTATTTACTGTGCAGTACATTTCATCAATCCAGTTTTAAACATACCGATAGGAATGCATATATTTGCTTGCTGTTAAGCCTGTTATAGCTAGCATATGCCTCTTTTAAAGTTTTTTGATTGTTCGGTTGTTTGTAGTTAGCACATGTCTAGTTTCAAATGCTATCTTTGGTTGTTCGTAGTATGCCTTGTTTATTCCAGTTATTCACAACGTGATGTTCTATATGTGCAAGTATGAACTGTGCAGTTCAATTTCATCAGTACCAGTTTCAACAATACCACTATGAATGACTACATTTGGTTGCTGCATCTTGTAGTTAACACGCCTTTCCATTTTTATTTAACAATAACCAGTGTACTTAGACCGGCACAATACCAGTTTGAATGACTATGTTTGCTTGTTGTTAAATGTTAGGCCTGTTGCAGTTAACACACCTTTCCACTTGTTTTGCTTTACTAGCGTGCTTAAACCTGCACACTGAAGCTATCTTTTGGAGATTATTTTGTCTGCCATGGATAATTTTGGTTGATGTTTAGCCTGTTGTGCTTAACATGCTTCTCGATGTACCTACACAGGACAATTTTGGGAACGACTACGGTTTTCCATCGAGGTTAGGTTCATCCCATGGCTTATATATGCTCACTGTTCAGGATATCGGTAGCTGGTACCATATAGGCCGGGGGCTGATAAGGGACTAATTGGTGAATCAGACTTTTAAATGAATATATCTGCAACCCATTTATCGTTAGGTTAACTAGGGCCATATGTAATATATCTGAGGCTACATAGCAACATGCACTGTACTTAATGTCTAAATATGCAATCCTAGGCTACATAGAAACAAGGAAGAGCGTTACATTAATGTTCTGATGATGTCTAGATATACGTAGAAGAGCGGCAACAACAACAACAACAACAACAACAACAACAGCACAACCCTGTTTGGATACTCAACTTAGCTAGAGGTTAGAGTTAGTTTCTAGCGCATGACTAACCCTGAACTATCTCCATCCAAAGAGTTGTTTGGATGGCAGGGTTAGATTGACAATAAATGCACTAGGAGAACTAGCTCTAATTAGCACCTCTTGGGTTGGATAGTTTTTTTGGGTGGGTTATAGATGCAACTAGCTCAAAGTAGCCCTCATGTTTAGATATACTTTAGGGCTATTTGAGCCCGAACTAGCTCAAACTAACTATAACCCATGGATACAGCAGCAGTTAATTAATCAGCCGATAATTTGTAAGAATGCACTAAACTGCTTCCGGCCCATAATATAAGATGTTAATTCATCTAATATGTGAGTATATTGGATGTTATAAGATATTATAAAAGAGTGCTGTACTACATCATTGTGCAATTGTTGTTTAGCTTCTAATATTAACTTGGTGCTTTTAGGTACATATGTCATTGGTAAAGATCCGCGCTTCGACCCTTTCTGCATATGGGGCAATGAGATATCGATGAACCAGCATGAAGTGAGGGAGCTGATAAAGATTGTTAGTAAGATGGGTCCAAAGATGGCAATTAAACTATTTGTTTACACTTTATCCAAGACAACAACAAACTGTAGGATGGTAAGTAAGAACTCTGCAGCCTTCTTTTTACTGCCCAAAATGAGTAGTGTTAGATGACAATGTCTGAATCTTTTTCCTTTGCGGTGGTTGTCGGTGTCAAAACCAGCGGATCTCGGGTAGGGGGTCCCGAACTGTGCGTCTAAGGCGGATGGTAATAGGAGGCGGGGGACATGATGTTTACCCAGGTTCGGGCCCTCTCGATGGAGGTAATACCCTACTTCCTGCTTGATTGATCTTGATGATATGAGTATTACAAGAGTTGATCTACCACGAGATCGTAGAGGCTACACCCTAGAAGCTAGCCTATGGTATGATTGTTGTTGTCCTATGGACTAAACCCTCTGGTTTATATAGACACCGGAGGGGGCTAGGGTTACACAGAGTCGGTTACAAGGGAGGAGATCTACATATTCGTATTGCCAAGCTTGCCTTCCACGCCAAGGTGAGTCCCATCCGGACACGGGACAAAGTCTTCAATCTTGTATCTTCATAGTCCAACAGTCCGGCTAAAGTATATAGTCCAGCTGTCCGAGGACCCCCTAATCCAGGACTCCCTCAGTAGCCCCTGAACCAGGCTTCAATGACGATGAGTCCGGCGCACAGATTGTCTTCGGCATTGCAAGGCGGGTTCCTCCTCCGAATACTCCATAGAAGATTTTGAACACGAGGATAGTGTCCGGCTCTGCAAAACAAATTCCGCATACCACCGTAGAGAGAATAATATTTCCACAAATCTAATCTGCTGACGGCTTTTCATAACGTGACGTTCTGCCGTGGTCTGGTCATGACGAACCGTTTTTCCCGTGCCTGCCACTGCACGTGTTGCGAGGCGGTTTTATTGGCACGTCATGTCGAAGCAGAGACCGTGTCCCTCTTTTCATGGGATTCTCATCAATACGGGTGTGGGTAACCCAATCGTGCCTGCTGGTATGACTCCTCGATTTTAGGCAAGTTCCAAACAGCCACGCGGAGGACGCTTGATATTCACCCTCTTTATAAAGGGGCCAAGGCCTGTCCTTTTCCTCTCGCACTCAATCGAATCCTTCCCCCACCTCAAGTTCCAACACCCAAGGCTCAGGCTAGGCGCTTCGGACCTTCAGTCATGTCCGGATCCAACCTTCAAGGTCGGTGGATGCCCTCCTCTGTCACAGAGGAAGACATCAAGAAGCTAAGAGAAGCCAGGTATCTGACCGCCGAAATCTCGCATAGGCTGCCTGCTCGAGGGCAGGTCATTCCCACTCCCGAACCCGGCGAGAGTGTCGTATTCGTCTCCCACTTCCTCCGAGGGCTAGGCTTTAGTCTAGATCCCTTTGTCAGAGGGCTCATGTTCTATTACGGGCTTCATTTCCATGATCTGGCCCCGGATTCCATCCTTCACATCTCGTCGTTCATCGTCGTGTGTGAGGCCTTCCTCCACGTCACCCCACACTTTGGCTTATGGCTCAAGACCTTTAATGTGAAGCCAAAGATGATTAATGGGAGACACGCAGAATGCGGAGGTGCCATAATAAGCAAAGGCGCTGATGTTCCTTGGCCAAAGGGTTCCTTCCCGGAGGTGTCCAGCTTATGGCAACGGGAGTGGTTTTACATCACAGCTCCCCGGGGTACTAAGTGGGTAGCTGCCCCTGCCTTCCGCTCGGACCCCCCGCCACAACTGGCGTCATGGATCAACAAGGGGCTGGACTAGGGGCCAGTAAATGATGTGCCGACATTGCAGAGTTGAATCCGAGACCTCCTCGAGAGAGATGTCAGCCTTTTCAAGGTAATGCAAGTCATGCTAGTTCATCGAGTCCTGCCTTGCAAACGTCGACCTCTCCGTATGTGGGAGTTCAACCCGGAAGGACCGCGAACTATTCAGCACTTCTTCGGCGTGACGCTCGAAGAGATGTACAGATTGTTCTTCGGATCACAAATAAAGTGTCCGGACACCACCGAGGATGCGGGTCTGAACTGCAATCGTCCAGACACCCAAGTAATTAATTCCACGGCCAGACACGTTGTCTTTTAATTTACCACAACATCATTCTGAAAAGTCGCCTTTTGACCAGGACTGGATAAAAAAGGCGAAGATAATCTGGTGTTCAGCCCCCCTTCCCGAAGGCTCACCGGTTCCTGTACTAGCCAGGATGCTTGAGCTTGCGCCTTATCAAGCGCCATTAGGGGAAGATAAAGGGAGGAACAAAGAAGCCGAAAGGGAGCCTTACTCCTTATTCATCCAAACCGGGGGAATTAGTGCCTCCGCGAAGGAGGATAACCGGGAGAAGAATCTAAAATTCCCTCTCCCTAAGGAAGGAAGAGGGCCGCCTCTGAAGACTTGGAAACAATGGTTTCCAAACGAGGGAAGAAACCTTTGTCAGGGGGCCCTACCCCGGAGGGCGTCCTTACCGCACAGTACCCGCAAGGGGACCAGCCCTCCACCGAGCTGTAAGTAAACAAAAGTACTTTATAGTAAATACACCATGCTTCATTTCTGAGAACAATAACTGAGACGTATGTCTTGTAGTTCGGATCGTAGCCCTTCTCGACAGAGTTCGTCTTCGGGGGATCTTCTTCCGGAGATGATGGAGAGCGAAACGCCTCCCCTTGCCTCCCCGCCTCGTGAAGCGGACGACCCTGAGGTGTCATCACGGAGGATTTCTCCTGATCCGCCAAGGCCAGAGGGTAACAGAAAGAGTCCGGGACTGTCCGGTGCGCGACCAGACGCACTGATGAATCTTCTGGAGCAAGCGGCCATCTCAGAAGCGCATCGTACGCTAATGGGTACGGTGGTTGAGAGGATTTCATCCGCCGAAAGCGGGTTGCATGAAGCTTTTATGAGCCTGCTGAGAGGCTTTGAGGTATGCAAAGTAATATTTATATTTTTTGACGATACCGCACACGCTAGGTGTGCCCTATGCAGATAGTAGCCCCTGAGACTCTGGTTGCTGTCGAAAAAGATGGCAAATAGAGGATCATAGTCCCAGGTAATAACCGTGCTGCTTTCACGTGCAGGCGGCTGAGGGTCCGGTGGCTGGCCAGACTGGTGAGTTTGCCGAACTGAAGTGGCAACTTGATGCGGCAGATGCCGACATCGTGCTTGTAAACAAGCGGCTTGACGAGGCACAGGGTATGTATTCTCCTATGATCAACACATAATAAGAGGAGCATGATGCTAGTATCTGTAATATGCTGTGACTGCAGATGGAGCTGTCGCCGTGGAGATCCTTCGGGCGGAACTTGCCCTAGCCAAGGAACAAGCCAGGAAGAGTGATGCGGCCGCCCTAAAGGCGGTCGAAGAGCTAAGAGCCGAACAGGCTGCGCATTGCCAGAGCAAAGAGAAAATAGCCAAGATGGCTGTTGAGCTGAAAGATGCCGCCGAACGTTATGAGCTTCTTGAAAAGGAAAACCAAACGAAGACGGCGGACCTGGAGAAAGCCACGGTAGCAGCCAAGGAAGCCCGCTCTAAAATCAGAGCAGTGAAGGAGGAGCTACGTCAAGCCGGAAATATCACGGCTGGGAAGCCCTTTTTGTTGCGGACGAAGTTCGGAGATCCTAATTATGCCCTTCTGGATCAATTATGGAGTTCTGCGGACGCGTACCTGGATTTGGCAGCAAGTGCTGCTGATGCGACCAAGTTTTTCGACGATAAAAAAGATCACGAAGTGGAAAAGTTGTTCTGGTCGCAGTTCAATGCTCCGGCGCGTCCGCAACTGTTAAATGAGCAAATGGCCAAGTGGGCCGAGCTCCATAGGTTGTCCGGGCTTGCCATGAGGTCTGTCGTGGATCGTCTCTGGCCGGAAGGACCAAGGCCGAATAGTTATTTTGGTCTTGTGCAATGATTCCTTGGTGCTGTGCCGCATATCGACGCTATAAAGAGGTCGGCATGCATAGAGGGTGCGCAGATGGCTCTTGCCCGTGTCAAGACATACTGGGCGGAGATGGAGGCCACCGCGATTGCAACCCAGAATCCGGCCGTAGGCCAGGTTTCGGCCGAGCACTATTTTGAAGAAGTCCTGGAAGGAGCTCATTTAATAGAGGCTCAGTGCTCGAAGAGTATCATGGTCTAGTGACATGTATCCCAATTGTAAGAACAATGTTATTTGAATTATAAAGGCTGTGTTTATACTTTTGCCTGAAAGTATTATTATGCCTCCTATGCGGTCGTTTATGTATATACATATATATCCTGAAAGTTTGCAGTCGTCGGCTTCAGCCCCCACGCATATAATGCGGGGGTGTTCGCAAAAGCTCGTCTTCACACTTGATCCAACGTCTTGGTCCATTAAGGAGGTGGTAGCGTGGCGAACGAGGCAATCAGACTATATTGCTTTAACACTTTCACTTAACCATAGGAGTTTGACAGTGGGGCTACTATATAGCCCCTGGTATTTCCGCGGCTATCCGAATATGGTGCACGTACGTACATGACCGGGAAAACCGGTCCTTCGTTAATGCGGAGGAATCCCGAAGATTCTGATGAGTCATCGAGTGGTTGACCAGTCTCACGCTTTATCATGACAGTCAGTTTTCGGCTTTCTCTACTGAGGTGCTCGTCCGGATGAACCAGGGCACAATCGTAGTAGTTATCCCGGTGCCACCTTAGCCGATAGAGTGGAACGTAAGGTAGCAAAACACGGGAGCCGGGCAAACCCAACATTTGACCAAAGACATGATTCGGAGCTGATGCATATAAGGCCAAACTCGCGACGCCGAACACTCCCTAAGGTATTCGGTCTTTACAACATATACCGGGCTGAGTAACGCCCTTGATAATGAACCCTGAGTGTCCAGGTACGTGCATTATTCTGACGTGCCGAAATGCCAATAACGTCAGCATCCCTCTCGGTTATTCTGAGTATCCGGAGGATGTGAAGCAACAAGAGACAGTAAAAAAGGTTTACACTGGGTCTTAATCTAAAAAGAAACCTTTGAGCGGGGCCCTGCTGCACGTCTGCGCCTGTGTCTCTGTTGTGCCGTATCCTGGAAGGGTGTAGCACGATTATCATCTGTAAAAGAGAAGAACTTAGGTGAAAGTTGTCGTGTGAAAAATTGGTTATTCCCAATAAACCATTAAAATTCAAAATAAGTAAGGTCAAGCCAAACTGTAGTCCTTTTTACATGCGGGAAGCCCCTGGTACCGCCTATGGGGGTATATCCATCAAACCAATCTCAGGTTTATCTAAGCTGTTACAGCTAGTGATGTGCCGTACTCGTCTAGCCGTGTCCGCGGTCTTGATGACCGATCATTTATTCTGGTTGGAGAGGCCGTTTAGTGTTCGGCTGCTAAAGCCGCCACATGTTCTTCTGCGCGTAGGGAACGCTCAACATTTCCATTAACTGTGATGATGCCATGTGGACCGGGCATCTTAAGCTTAAGATAAGCATAATGCGGTACTGCATTAAAACGAGCAAAAGGCCGTTCTTCCGAGTAGTGCTTGATAGCCGCTTCAGAATGGAGCGATGTCGAAGGTTAAATTTTCACTTCGGAAGTTGTCGGGGGAACCGAATACAACCTCTAGTACGAGAGAGCCCGTGCAGCTGGCCTCTGGGCCTGGTATTACTCCTTTAAAGGTAGTATTGCTTTGACTAATTCTCATTGGGTCTATCCCCATTTTGCAGACTGTGTCCTGATATATCAGATTAAGACTACTGCCGCCGTCCATGAGGACTCGGGTGAGATGGTATCCGTTGATTATTGGGTCGAGCACCAAGGCGGCCGATCCTTCGTGCCGGACATTGGTCGGGCTATCCCTGCGATCAAAAGCGATCGGACAGGTTGACCAAGGATTGAACTTGGGGGTGACGGGCTCTACGGTGCATACGTCTCGGAGTGCGTGTTTGCTCCTCCTCTTCATCACGTGAATCGTGTTCACTGTTTTGACCTCTGGTGGGAACTTTTTCTGTCCCCCAGTGTTTTGCTGACGAGGCTGATCCTCGTCTTCACTTGGTGTCTCCCTCCCCTTGTGTTCGGCGTTTAGCTTACCGGCCTGCTTGAAGACCCAGCATTCTCTGTGGGTGTGATTTGCATGTTTATCGAAGGTGCCGTGAATTTGACATAATTTGTCTAGAATCTTGTTGAGTCTGGACAGTCCATCTCTGTTGCCTTTGAAAGGCTTTTTCCGTTGACCGGGTTGAGAGCCCCTAAATCCGGCGTTTACCGCTGTGTTGTCTGGGCTGTCTTTGTTATTTAGACGCTTGCTTTTATTGCGTCGTGGTTTTCCATTGCCATCCCTGACTTCAGATGTGCCTGGGTCGCTGGTGCTACTACGTGCCAGCCAGCAATCTTCGCCCGTGCAAAAGCGGGTCATGAGGCTTGTTAGGGCTGCCATTGTTCTTGGATTTTCTTGACCGAGGTGTCTGGCGAGCCATTCGTCTCGGACGCTGTGTTTGAAAGCTGCTAAGGCTTCGGCGTCCGGGCAGTCGACGATTTGGTTCTTCTTAGTGAGAAATCTGTTCCAAAGCTTTCGGGCTGACTCTCCGGGCTGTTGAATTATATGACTTAAATCGTCTGCATCCGGAGGTCGGACATAGGTCCCTTGAAAGTTAGCCCTAAAAGCATCCTCAAGCTCCTCCCAACTTCCAATTGAATTTTCGGGGAGGCTCTTCAGCCAGTGCCGAGCTGGTCCTTTCAGCTTGAGGGGCAAGTACTTGATGGCGTGGAGATCGTCTCCGCGAGCCATATGGATGTGGAGGATGAAGTCATCAATCCAGACCCCAGGGTCTGTCATTCCGTCGTACGCCTCTATGTTCACGGGTTTGAATCCCTCTAGAAATTCGTGATCCAGCACCTCATCGGTGAAACATAGGGGGTGCGCGGCACCCCTGTATTTGGATGTGTCATGGCGTTCTAACGGTTGTAGTGTTCGGTTTTGATTATGCGCTGGAGCGCGCTTCCTAGATCCATAGATGGATCTGGTCATGCCGGCCTTTTGATGCAAGTCCTCGCTTGGATCGTGTGCTGACTTATGTGCGGCCTCGTTAGCGGCCCTATCGCGTCCACGAGGTGGTCGATCCGACCGGTCGGCCTTTATTTTTTGGTTGTGTGGGCTCTAAGGCCTCGTCCTCGAATTCAGGCAACAGCTTGCGCTTTGGATAGCTCTTTGTGTGGCGACTGCCACCATACTTTTCTTCAGTGTCGAGCACTTTGTTCCATCTACTGTTGAGCGTATTCTGCGCGGCCTTAAGCCTTTGCTTCTGCTTCTTCAGACTCCTCGCGGTGGCAATAAGCCTTCTACGGAGGTTCTCTTGTTCCAAGTGCCTTTCCGGGATGATGTGTGCATCGTCGTCCGGACTGTTTTCCTCTCCGGAGAGAGGTTGATGAGCTTTATCCTCGGCGTCGCCGTGATCGGACAGCGGCTCCATACTATGTTCGCCGTCCGCTGGTTCATCCTATTCTGTCGCTGGGTCAATGTGGTTGTCGTTTCCTCTGGAGTCGACCGGGGTGTTATTTTTCCTTGCGTTGTTATCGCTGTTCTTGCCGAGGCGGGATTTGGAGCGGCGCCTACGCCGTCGCTTTGGTTGCTTCTTGAGGGAGCTATCCTTCACTGCATCCTTCCGTTCCTCGTCATTGTTTTCTTTGGGTGTATCCATCATATATATATCGTGTGATGAAGTGGCTGTCCAGCGCCCTGTGGGCGATGGTTCTTGTTCCTCTCCTGCATTGTCGTCCATACCGTCGATGTCTTCGGAGTCGAAATCGAGCATGTCAGTTAAATCGTCGACAGTGGCTATTAAGTGGGTGGTTGGTGGGGAACGAATTTCTTCGTCGTCCGCTTTCCATTCTAGCCGGACATAGTTCGGCCGAGGGTCTCCTGACAAGGAGAGAGACCTCAATGATTTTAGCACGTCACCCAGTGGTGAGTGCTGAAAGATATCCGCGGAGGAAAACTCCATGATCGGTGCCCAATCAGATTCGATAGGCACAGACGCAGGCGGTTCGGAGCCCGTGGCCGGGGACGAATCCAAATGTCCGGCAACACGGGTCTCATAAGAGGTGAAGTTAGTATTCAGCTCTATCGCCGCTGAGTGTGCGGCCTCCGTGGCGGGGTCCATCCACCCGTCCTCGGACGGCGTAATCTGCTCTGGATCGAGGGCTGGAGTAGCTGCAGGTGGGATCTCCCAACACTGTCCGTCGGCAGAGCTAAGTCATGCCTGTCGTGACTGCGCGGCGCACCTGACATGGGCTTGAATCCGTCGAAGATCAAGTCTCCGCGGATGTCGGCAGTATAGTTCAAGTTTCCAAACCTGACCTGATGGCCAGGGGCGTAACTCTCGATCTGCTCCAGATGGCCAAGCAAGTTGGCCCGCAGTACGAAGCCGCCGAATACGAAGATCTATCCGGGGAGGAAAACCTCACCCTGGATTGCATCGTTGCCGATGATCCAAGGGGCCATCAAACCTTGTGGTGACGGCACATTGGAACTCTCAATGAAAGCACCAATGTCGGTGTCAAAACCGGCGGATCTCGGGTAGGGGGTCCCGAACTATGCGTCTAAGGCGGATGGTAACAGGAGGCGGGGGACACGATGTTTACCCAGGTTTGGGCCCTCTCAATGGAGGTGATACCCTACTTCTTGCTTGATTGATCTTGATGATATGAGTATTACAAAAGTTGATCTACCACGAGATCGTAGAGGCTAAACCCTCGAAGCTAGCCTATGGTATGATTGTTGTTGTCCTACGGACTAAACCCTCCGGTTTATATAGACACCGGAGGGGGCTAGGGTTACACAGAGTCGGTTACAAGGGAGGAGATCTACATATCCGTATTGCCAAGCTTGCCTTCCACGCCAAGGAGAGTCCCATCCGGACACGGGATGAAGTCTTCAATATTGTATCTTCATAGTCCAACAGTCCGGCTAAAGTATATAGTCCGGCTGTCCGAGGACCCCCTAATCCAGGACTCCCTTAGTGGTTGCCAAAGCAGTTTACTCAAGATTACCTCTCAGACTACATGATTGCTGGGCATGCAAAGGTTAAAGTATTTCTACTAGAACACGATGATTATCTAGATGTTTTCGTGAAGACCATGAAGGATGGGAGGTCGGCCATCACAAGGGGTTGGACTAGATGTTGGGGAACGTAGTAATTTCAAAAAAATTCCTACGCACACGCAAGATCATGGTGATGCATAGCAACGAGAGGGGAGAGTGTTGTCCACGTACCCTCGTAGACTGAAAGCGGAAGCGTTAACACAACGCGGTTGATGTAGTCGTACGTCTTCACGATCCGACCGATCAAGTACCGAACGCACGACACCTCCGAGTTCAGCACACGTTCAGCTCGATGACGTCCCTCGAACTCCGATCCAGCCGAGTGTTGAGGGAGAGTTTTGTCAGCACGACGGCATGGTGACGATCATGATGTTCTACCGACGCAGCGCTTTGCCTAAGCACCGCTACGATATTATAGAGGTGTAATATGGTGGAGGGGGCACCGCACACGGCTAAGAGATCAATAGATCAATTGTTGTGTCCATGGGGTGCCCCCCTGCCCCCGTATATAAAGGAGCAAGGGGGAGGCGGCCGGCCAAGGAGAGAGGCGCGCCAAGGGGGGAGTCCTACTCCCACCGGGAGTAGGACTCCTCCTTTCCTTGTTGGAGTAGGAAAAGGGAAGGGAGAAGGAGAAAGAAAGAAGGGGGCGCCCCCCCTCCCTAGTCCAATTCGGACTAGTCCATGGGGAGGGGTGCGGCCTCCCTTTGTGGCCTTTCTCTCCTTTCCCGTATGGCCCATTAAGGCCCAATACGAATTCCCGTAACTCTCCGGTACTCCGAAAAATACCCGAATCACTCGGAACCTTTCCGAAGTCCGAATATAGTCGTCCAATATATCGATCTTTACGTCTCAGCCATTTCGAGACTCCTCGTCATGTCCCCGATCTCATCCGGGACTCCGAACTCCTTCGGTACATCAAAACATCATAAACTCATAATAAAACTGTCATCGTAACGTTAAGCGTGCGGACCCTACGGGTTCGAGAACTATGTAAACATGACCGAGACACCTCTCCGGTCAATAACCAATAGCGGAACCTGGATGCTCATATTGGCTCCCACATATTCTACGAAGATCTTTATCGGTCAGACCGCATAACAACATACGTTGTTCCCTTTGTCATCGGTATGTTACTTGCCCGAGATTCGATCGTCGGTATCTCGATACCTAGTTCAATCTCGTTACCGGCAAGTCTCTTTACTCGTTCCGTAATACATCATCCCGCAACTAACTCATTAGTCACAATGCTTGCAAGGCTTATAGTGATGTGCATTACCGAGTGGGCCCAGAGATACCTCTCCGACAATCGGAGTGACAAATCCTAATCTCGAAATACGCCAACCCAACAAGTACCTTTGGAGACACCTGTAGAGCACCTTTATAATCACCCAGTTACGTTGTGACGTTTGGTAGCACACAAAGTGTTCCTCCGGTAAACGGGAGTTGCATAATCTCATAGTCATAGGAACATGTATAAGTCATGAAGAAAGCAATAGCAACATACTAAACGATCGAGTGCTAAGCTAACGGAATGGGTCAAGTCAATCACGTCATTCTCCTAATGAGGTGATCCCGTTAATCAAATGACAACTCATGTCTATGGCTAGGAAACATAACCATCTTTGATTAACGAGCTAGTCAAGTAGAGGCATACTAGTGACACTCTGTTTGTCTATGTATTCACACATGTATTATGTTTCCGGTTAATACAATTCTAGCATGAATAATAAACATTTATCATGATATAAGGAAATAAATAATACTTTATTATTGCCTCTAGGGCATATTTCCTTCAGTCTCCCACTTGCACTAGAGTCAATAATCTAGTTCACATCGCCATGTGATTTAACATCAATAGTTCACATCACCATGTGATTAACACCCATAGTTCACATCGTCATGTGACCAACACCCAAAGGGTTTACTAGAGTCAGTAATCTAGTTCACATCGCTATGTGATTAACACCCAAAGAGTACTAAGGTGTGATCATGTTTTGATTGTGAGATAATTTTAGTCAACGGGTCTGTCACATTCAGATCCGTAAGTATTTTGCAAATTTCTATGTCTACAATGCTCTGCACGGAGCTACTCTAGCTAATTGCTCCCACTTTCAATATGTATCTAGACCGAGACTTAGAGTCATCTAGATTAGTGTCAAAACTTGCATCGACGTAACCCTTTACGACGAACCTTTTGTCACTTCCATAATCGAGAAACATATCCTTATTCCACTAAGGATAATTTTGACCGCTGTCCAGTGATCTACTCCTAGATCACTATTGTACTCCCTTGCCAAAATCAGTGTAGGGTATACAATAGATCTGGTACACAGCATGGCATACTTTATAGAACCTATGGCCAAGGCATAGGGAATGACTTTCATTCTCTTTCTATCTTCTGCCGTGGTCGGGCTTTGAGTCTTACTCAATTTCACACCTTGTAACACAGGCAAGAACTCTTTCTTTGACTGTTCTATTTTGAACTACTTCAAAATCTTGTTAAGGTATGTACTCATTGAAAAAACTTATCAAGCGTCTTGATCTATCTCTATAGATCTTGATGCTCAATATGTAAGCAGCTTCACCGAGGTCTTTCTTTGAAAAACTCCTTTCAAACACTCCTTTATGCTTTGCAGAATAATTCTACATTATTTCCGATCAACAATATGTCATTCACATATACTTATCAGAAATGCTGTAGTGCTCCCACTCACTTTCTTGTAAATACAGGCTTCACCGCAAGTCTGTATAAAACTATATCCTTTGATCAACTTATCAAAGCGTATATTCCAACTCCGAGATGCTTGCACCAGTCCATAGATGGATCGCTGGAGCTTGCATATTTTGTTAGCACTTTTAGGATTGACAAAACCTCCTGGTTGCATCATATACAACTCTTCTTTAATAAATCCATTAAGGAATGCAGTTTTGTTTATCCATTTGCCAGATTTCATAAAATGCGGCAATTGCTAACATGATTCAGACAGACTTAAGCATAGATACGAGTGAGAAACTCTCATCGTAGTCAGCACCTTGAACTTGTCGAAAACCTTTTTGCGACAATTCTAGCTTTGTAGACAGTAACACTACTATCACTGTCTGTCTTCCTCTTGAAGATCCATTTAATCTCAATGGCTCGCCGATCATTGGGCAAGTCAATCAAAGTCCATACTTTGTTCTCATATATGGATCTCATCTCAGATTTCATGGCCTCAAGCCATTTTGCGGAATCTGGGCTCATCATCGCTTCCTCATAGTTCGTAGGTTCGTCATGGTCTCGTAACATAACCTCCAGAACAGGATTACCGTACCACTCTGGTGCGGATCTTACTCTGGTTGACCTATGAGGTTCAGTAATAACTTGATCTTAAGTTCCATGATCATCATCATTAACTTCCTCACTAATTGGTATAGGCGTCACAGAAACTGGTTTCTGCGATGAACTACTTTCCAATAAGGGAGCAGGTACAATTACCTCATCAAGTTCTACTTTCCTCCCACTCACTTCTTTCGAGAGAAACTCCTTCTCTAGAAAGGATCCATTCTTAGCAACGAATGTCTTGCCTTCGGATCTGTGATAGAAGGTGTACCCAACTGTCTCCTTTGGGTATCCTATGAAGACACATTTCTCCGATTTGGGTTTGAGCTTATCAGGATGAAACTTTTTCACATAAGCATCGCAACCCCAAACTTTAAGAAACGACAACTTTGGTTTCTTGCCAAACCACAGTTCATAAGATGTCGTCTCAACGGATTTAGATGGTACCCTATTTAACGTGAATGCAGCTGTCTCTAATGCATAACCCCAAAACGATAGTGGTAGATCGGTAAGAGACATCATATATCGCACCATATCTAATAAAGTACGGTTACGATGTTCGGACACACCATTACACTGTGGTGTTCCAGGTGGCGTGAGTAGTGAAACTATTTCACATTGTTTTAACTGAAGGCCAAACTCGTAACTCAAATACTCTTCTCCACGATCAGATCGTAGAAACTTTATTTTCTTGTTACGATGATTTTCCACTTCACTCTGAAATTATATGAACTTTTCAAATGTTTCAGACTTCTGTTTCATTAAGTAGATATACCCATATCTGCTCAAATCATCTGTGAAGGTCAGAAAATAATGATACCTGCTACGAGCCTCAATATTCATCGGACCACATACATCTGTATGTATGATTTCCAACAAATCTGTTGCTCTCTCCATAGTTCCGGAGAACGGCGTTTTAGTCATCTTGCCCATGAGGCACGGTTCGCAAGCATCAAGTGATTCATAATCAAGTGATTCCAAAATCCCATCAGTATGGAGTTTCTTCATGCGCTTTACACCAATATGACCTAAACGGCAGTGCCACAAATAAGTTGCACTATCATTATTAACTTTGCATCTTTTGGCTTCATTATTATGAATATGTGTATCACTACGATCGAGATCCAACAAACCATTTTATTGGGTGTATGACCATAGAAGGTTTTATTCATGTAAACAGAACAACAATTATTCTCTAATTTAAATGAATAACCGTATTGCAACAAACATGATCAAATCATATTCATGCTCAACGCAAACACCAAATAACACTTATTTAGTTTCAACACTAATCCCGAAAGTATAGGGAGTGTGCGATGATGATCATATCAATCTTGGAACTACTTCCAACACACATCGTCACCTCGCCTTTACTAGTCTCTGTTTATTCTGCAACTCCCGTTTCGAGTTACTACTCTTAGCAACTGAACCAGTATCAAATACCGAGGGGTTGCTATAAACACTAGTAAAGTACACATCAATAACATGTATATCCAATATACCTTTGTTCACTTTGCCATCCTTCTTATCCACCAAATACTTGGGGTAGTTCCGCTTCCAGTGACCAGTCCCTTTGCAGTAGAAGCACTTAGTCTCAGGCTTAGGACCAGACTTAGGCTTCTTCACTTGAGCAGCAACTTGCTTGCCGTTCTTCTTGAAGTTCCCCTTCTTCCCTTTGCCCTTTTCTTGAAACTAGTGGTCTCGTCAACCATCAACACTTGATGTTTTTCTTGATTTCTACCTTCGTCGATTTCAGCATCACGAAGAGCTCGGGAATTACTTTCGTCATCCCTTGCATACTATAGTTCATCACGAAGTTCTACTAACTTGGTGATGGTGACTAGAGAATTCTGTCAATCACTATTTTATCTGGAAGATTAACTCCCACTTGATTCAAGCGATTGTAGTACCCAGACAATCTGAGCACATGCTCACTGCTTGAGCTATTCTCCTCCATCTTTTAGCTATAGAACTTGTTGGAGACTTCATATCTCTCAACTCGGGTATTTGCTTGAAATATTAACTTCAACTCCTGGAACATCTCATATGGTCCATGACGTTCAAAACGTCTTTGAAGTCCCGATTCTAAGCCGTTAAGCATGGTGCACTAAACTATCAAGTAGTCATCATATTGAGCTAGCCAAACGTTCATAACGTCTGCATCTGCTCCTGCAATAGGTCTGTCACCTAGCGGTGCATCAAGGACATAATTTTTCTGTGCAGCAATGAGGATAATCCTCAGATCACGGATCCAATCCGCATCTTTGCTACTAACATCTTTCAACATAATTTTTCTCTAGGAACATATCAAAAATAAACACAGGGAAGCAACAACGCGAGCTATTGATCTACAACATAATTTGCAAAATACTATCAGGACTAAGTTCATGATAAATTTAAGTTCAATTAATCATATTACTTAAGAACTCCCACTTAGATAGACATCCCTCTAATCCTCTAAGTGATTACGTGATCCAAATCAACTAAACCATGTCCGATCATCACGTGAGATGGAGTAGTTTCAATGGTGAACATCACTATGTTGATCATATCTACTATATGATTCACGCTCGACCTTTCGGTCTCCGTGTTCCGAGGCCATATCTGCATATGCTAGGCTCGTCAAGTTTAACCTGAGTATTCCGCGTGTGCAACTGTTTTGCACCCGTTGTATTTGAACGTAGAGCCTATCACACCCGATCATCACGTGGTGTCTCAGCACGAAGAACTTTCGCAACGGTGCATACTCAGGGAGAACACTTTTATCTTGAAATTTTAGTGAGAGATCATCTTATAATGCTACCGTCAATCAAAGCAAGATAAGATGCATAAAAGATTAACATCACATGCAATCAATATAAGTGATATGATATGGCCATCATGATCACCATCGTCACCGGCGCGACACCTTGATCTCCATCGTAGTATCGTTGTCGTCTCGCCAACTTATTGCTTTTACGACTATCGCTACCGCTTAGTGATAAAGTAAAACAATTACATGGCGATTGCATTGCATACAATAAAGCGACAACCATATGGCTCCTGCCAGTTGCCGATAACTCGGTTACAAAACATGATCATCTCATACAATAAAATATAGCATCATGTCTTGACCATATCACATCACAACATGCCCTGCAAAAACAAGTTAGACGTCCTCTACTTTGTTGTTGCAAGTTTTACGTGGCTGCTACGGGCTTAGCAAGAACCGTTCTTACCTACGCATCAAAACCACAATGATAGTTTGTCAAGTTGGTGTTGTTTTAACCTTCGCAAGGACCGGGCGTAGCCACACTCGGTTCAACTAAAGTGAGAGAGACAGACACCCGCCAGTCACCTTTAAGCAACGAGTGCTCGCAACGGTGAAACCAGTCTCGCGTAAGCGTACGCGTAATGTCGGTCCGGGCCGCTTCATCTCACAATACCGCCGAACCAAAGTATGACATGCTGGTAAGCAGTATGACTTATATCGCCCACAACTCACTTGTGTTCTACTCGTGCATAGCATCAATGCATAAAACCAGGCTCTGATACCACTGTTGGTGAACGTAGTAATTTCAAAAAATTTCCTACGCAGACGCAAGATCATGGTGATGCATAGCAACGAGAGGGGACAGTGTTGTCCACGTACCCTTGTAGACTGAAAGCGGAAGCGTTAACACAACGCGGTTGATGTAGTCGTACGTCTTCACGATCCGACCGATCAAGTACCGAACGCACGGCACCTCCGAGTTCAGCACACGTTCAGCTCGATAACGTCCCTCGAACTCCGATCCAGCCGAGTGTTGAGGGAGAGTTTTGTCAGCACGACGGCATGGTGACGATGATGATGTTCTACCGACGCAGGGCTTCGCCTAAGCACCGCTACGATATTATCGAGGTGTAATATGGTGTAGGGGGGCACCGCACACGGCTAAGAGATCAATAGATCAATTGTTGTGTCCATGGGGTGCCCCCCTGCCCCCGTATATAAAGGAGCAAGGGGGAGGCGGCCGGCCAAGGGGAGAGGCGCGCCAAGGGGGGAGTCCTACTCCCACCCGGAGTAGGACTCCTCCTTTCCTTGTTGGAGTAGGAAAAGGGAAGGAAGAAGGAGAAAGAAGGAAGGGGGCGCCCCCCTCCCTAGTCCAATTCGGACTAGTCCATGGGGAGGGGTGCGGCCTCCCTTTGTGGCCTTTCTCTCCTTTCCCGTATGGCCCATTAAGGCCCAATACGAATTCCCGTAACTCTCCGGTACTCCGAAAAATACCCGAATCATTCGGAACCTTTCCGAAGTCCGAATATAGTCGTCCAATATATCGATATTTACGTCTCGGCCATTTCGAGACTCCTGGTCATGTCCCCGATCTCACCCGGGACTCCGAACTCCTACAGTACATCAAAACTCATAAACTCATAATAAAACTGTCATCGTAACGTTAAGCGTGCGGACCCTACGGGTTCGAGAACTATGTAGACATGACCGAGACACCTCTCCGGTCAATAACCAATAGCGGAACCTGGATGCTCATATTGGTTCCCACATATTCTACGAAGATCTTTATCGGTCAGACCGCATAACAACATACGTTGTTCCCTTTGTCATCGGTATGTTAATTGCCCGAGATTCGATCGTCGGTATCTCGATACCTAGTTCAATCTCGTTACCGGCAAGTCTGTTTACTCGTTCCGTAATACATCATCCCGCAACTAACTCATTAGTCACAATGCTTGCAAGGCTTATAGTGATGTGCATTACCGAGTGGGCCCAGAGATACCTCTCCGACAATCAGAGTGACAAATCCTAATCTTGAAATACGCCAACCCAACAAGTACCTTTGGAGACACCTGTAGAGCACCTTTATAATCACCCAGTTACGTTGTGACGTTTGGTAGCACACAAAGTGTTCCTCCGGTAAACGGGAGTTGCATAATCTCATAGTCATAGGAACATGTATAAGTCATGAAGAAAGCAATAGCAACATACTAAACGATCGAGTGCTAAGCTAATGGAATGGGTCAAGTCAATCACGTCATTCTCCTAATGAGGTGATCCCGTTAATCAAATGACAACTCATGTCTATGGCTAGGAAGATAACCATCTTTGATTAACGAGCTAGTCAAGTAGAGGCTTACTAGTGACACTCTGTTTGTCTATGTATTCACACATGTATTATGTTTCCGGTTAATACAATTCTAGCATGAATAATAAACATTTATCATGATATAAGGAAATAAATAATACTTTATTATTGCCTCTAGGGCATATTTCCTTCACTAGAGTCGTGCGTGCCTTCTGCATGGAGGAGGGCACAATATGGGCATTCCGCTTCACCTTGTTCAGCAACCAGAATGTATTTCGCCTCTTTCTTTGCCGTCTTTAATAGTACAAGTATACAACTATGGTTCATCGTTCTTTATTTGGTTCTTATGTAATTCTTGAACATATGTACCTATGAATCAAATAATGCATTGGTTGTTTGAACCTGATGGATATGAATAAAGATGTAGCATACATTCAAATTCAAATTCAAATTCAAATCCGGTACAATTTGAAATAGCAGCAATTAAATTATGGTGAAATTACGCTCTCCAGGTCATTACGGCACACACGGTTGGTAAAACACAAACGTTTGCGATATACACCATAATCCGAGATGGTTCACAGAGAGCAAACGTGTGCAAGCATGCACACAGTTGCCATTTGCAAAGCGTGTGCGATGTCAGACAATATCACAGACAGAGCGGGCAAACTAAACGTTTGTGTTAGTTGCCTTATCGTACACGATTCGCAACCATGAACTATTTCTGATGAAGTATGCATCGTAAACGTTGCACCAGAGAATAGCGTGTGCGATAGTTGTCGTGTACGACGATGTTACGACGGCTCGACGTTTCGTAATCCTGTCCAGCACTCGTACGATGATTAGCTAATCTTCTTAATTAGTTATCGCATACAGTTTGGGAAAAGCGAATGTCTCTGATTGTATGCTTATCATACACGTTCTATAATAGTGAACCATTTGTGATGGGCCGCGCATCGTAAACGTAGCACCACAGAATACCGACTGCGATGGCAATGCGAGCACAAACGAGTAGGAGTACTGTAGGGTCCCTATCCCCGACGGTTTCTGGGTCGTGTGGGAAGGACCCCCTATCGCCGTCACTCACTAGGCGACGGTTCCAAATGTCGTCGCGGAAAGGGGTTAAAACCGTTTGTATAGCACCGACGCATACCAGTGGATATTAAAAACTTGATTCCTCACAATAGTTTTGTGATATGGAGATAGTAATATGTGAGTCATGTTGGTGAGTAATTATGCTTTAGTAAGAATATTGGTGTTAAGGTTTGTGATTCCCTATGCATGCACATAAAGTCAATAGTTATGCAATGAAGTTATATCCTAATTATGTTGCATTATTCAATGTTAGTTATGTTTAATGCTCATTTATGATTGTTTTAGTTTCTTGGTTGGTCGCTTCTCAATCTATTTGCTAGCCTTCATTTGCAGTAAGCGACAATACTGCTTGTTGAGGGAGTCCTGGACTAAGTGGTCCTCGGGCGTCCGGCCCGTTAACCATGGGCCGGACTGATGGGCTGTGAAGATATGAAGACCGAAGACTGCACCCGTGTCCGGATAGGACTCTCCTTGGCGTGGAAGGCAAGCTTGGCGACCGATTATGAAGATTCCTCCTTCTGTAACCGACCTCGTGTAACCCTATATCTCTCCGGTGTCTATATAAACCGGAGGGCTTAGTCCGGATAGATATACTCATGACCATAGTCATACAGGCTAGACTTCTAGGGTTTAGCCTGTAACACCCACGATGCGGCTATATCTCGCACGTGTCGAGGCACGACTTAGAGGCATAACCGCATTGTGGTTTTGTCGCAGGAAGGGTCATCTTCACACAATCCCATGTAATGAACAAGACTGGGATAAAGAGTTGGCTTACAATCGCCACTTCACACAATACATAAATAAATCATACATCAATCAGGGTACACACATAGGTCCGGCTACGGAACCAAAAGAAAAGAAGACAACCCCAAATGCTAGATCCCCGATCGTCCCAACTGGGCTCCACTACTGATCAACAGGAAACGAAACATAGTAACGACCAAGGTCCTCGTCGAACTCCCACTTGAGCTCAGTTGCGTCACCTGCACTGGTATCATCGGCACCTGCAACTGGTTTGGTAGAATCTGTGAGTCACGAGGACTCCGCAATCTCACACCCGCGAGATCAAGACTATTTAAGCTTATGGGAAAGGATGTGGTAATGAGGTAGAGCTGCAGCAAGCACTAAGCATATATGGTGGCTAACATACGCAAATAAGAGCGAGAAGAGGAGCAACGGAACGGTCGTCAACTAGTAATGATCAAGAAGTGATCCTGAACTCCTACTTACGTCAAGCATAACTCAAAACCGTGTTCACTTCCCGGACTCCGCCGAAAAGAGACCATCACGGCTACACATGCAGTTGATGTATTATAATTAAGTCGAGTGTCAAGTTCTCTACAACCGGACATTAACAAATTCCCATCTGCCACATAACCGCGGGCACGGCTCTCGAAAGTTTATACCCTGTAGGGGTGTCCCAACTTAGCCCATTATAAGCTCTCACGGTCAACAAAGGATATTCCTTCTCCCGGGAAGACCCGATCAGTCTCGGAATCCCGGTTTACAAGACATTTCGACAATGGTAAAACAAGACCAGCAAAGCCGCCCGAATGTGCCGACAAATCCCGATAGGAGCTGCACATATCTCGTTCTCAGGGCACACGGGATTGTCCAAGCTTCCGATAGGCGAGCCCAGAGTTGCCCCTGGTGGCCACCGGCGGCTGACGGGTTGGACCAACACTCAGAGGAGCACTGGCCCGGGGGTTTAAAATAAAGATGACCCTTGAGTCTCCAGAACCCAAGGGAAAAAGTCTTAGGTGGCAAATGTTAAAACCAAGGTTGGGCCTTGCTGGAGGAGTTTTATTCAAAGCGAACTGTCAAGGGGGTCCCATAAATCACCCAACCGCGTAAGGAATGCAAAATCAAGGAACATAACACCGGTATGACGGAAACTAGGGAGGCAAGAGTGGAACAAAACACCAGGCATAAGGCCGAGCCTTCCACCCTTTACCAAGTATATAGATGCATTAATTAAATAAGAGATATTGTGATATCCCAACATATCCATGTTCCAACATGGAACAAACTTCATCTTCACCTGCAACTAACAACGCTATAAGAGGGGCTGGGCAAAAGCGGTAACTTAGCCAAACAACGGTTCGCTAGGAAAGGATGGTTAGAGGCTTGACATGGCAACATGGGAGGCATGATATAGCAAGTGGTAGGTAGCGCAGCAAAGCAATAGAGAGAACAACTAGCAAGCAAAGATAGAAGTGATTTCGAGGGTATGGTCATCTTGCCTGAACTCCCGCAAGGAAGAAGACGAGTCCATGAAGAAGACAAACGGATGTAGTCGAACGAATCCTCACAACTCCGGAACGAAACCGAAGCTAACGAGAGAAGCAAACCGGAAAGAAGCAAACAACATGGTAAACAACCATCACATAAACATGGCATGATGCGCAACCAAGTATGACGCATGTCCGGTTTAATGAGGCATGGCATGGCAAATGCAACAAACAACACTACAAATTAAGTGGAGCTCAATATGCAACGAGTTGCATATTGACGAAACACCACATACGATTATTTAGTTCTCTCTTGGTTATGTATCCCACAATATTAAATGTTGTTAAACATGGAAAGAGGTGAAACACAACGAAACTACCTATCTAGGCAATTTAAATGAGGCCGGAAACAACAAACAACAATTCCGGAAAAACCTCATGTACATATTTTAGATTTGGTACTGTTCTGCCCTAAACACAATTTTAATTTTGTTAAACAGTAAAACAAAGTGCACCATGTTAATCTATACATTTTTCCACCCCATTTACATATAAAGTTTATTAAATTCCGAGTTACGGTTAATTAGTTATGAATTAAAGCATTTTAGCATGGCATTTAAGCAAATTAATGCAAACAGCAATTTAAACATTTTAAACATGGATGAAAGTTGCATATTATGAAACTAGATGAAATTCTAAGCATTTTGCATATATAAGTTGTTTTAATCCGATGCATGGTTTGTGAGATATTAAATGCATGAACATGGAGGGTTTCTCTGTAAAACTGCAAATCCCTGGATAATTAGCAAAATCGCAGATCTGGGAAAAAACGTACGCGGGCCGAATCTGGCTAGCCCGATAGTGCACAGGAGAGGCTGGGGGCTGCTCACCCTGGGCCAAAGCCCGGCTGGAGAGGAGGAGGCTGCTGGGCCTGGTGCGGCTAGGCTTGGTGCAATCTGGCGCTGGCTCCAGACGAACAGGGACGCGGTCAACGGCGATGCGGTCCTCGCTCGGGCACAGACCTGCGCTCGAGGCAGGGTCGTCCTCCTCCTACTCGAATCAGAAGCAGAGGAAGAAGGCGTTGGCGGCCGGCTACGGGACTCCGGGACGGCGCGGCGGCGGAAACAGGATGGATGGATTGGACTAGGGTTAGGTTGTATATATAGCAGTTGGATTTTTGGGTATGTGCTAATTTGGTCCCTCTGATTAAAATTGAGCGGTCGAGAAAAATAGGCTAGGAAGTCCAAATAAGAAAACGGAGATGTTTAATAGATGTTAGGGGATGATCCGGACCCAACGGTCACGACAACCAGGGTCGGGTTCGGGACAATTTTCGGACGCGCGCGAGGGGTGGTCTGAGAGGGGTCGACAAAGACAAAGTGTCTGACAAAAGGCCCCGGAGAAGACAAGAGAGAAAAATGAGGAGCAACGTTGCAAGTGTGGTTGGTCTCGAAACGGTCAACGAAAGCAAGGGGGGACGCGGCAACTATGAGCGGATGCAAGTTTTACGAAAACATGCGGATGCAATGCGATGATGAATGCGACAAACAAATAAATACACACAACGATAACGAAAAAACATGGAAGCCGTCTGGAGCGTCGGTCTTGGGGCGTTACATAGCCATTACGATCTCGTGGTAGATCAACTCTTGTAATACTCATATTCATCAAGATCAATCAAGCAGGAAGTAGAAATATTACCTCCATAGAGAGGGCCCGAACCTGGGTAAACATCGTGTCCCCTGTCTCCTGTTACCATCGACCTTAGACGCACAGTTCGGGACCCCCTACCCGAGATCCGCCGGTTTTGACACCGACATTGGTGCTTTCATTGAGAGTTCCACTATGCCGTCCCCAAAAGGTTTGATGGCCCCTTCAATCATCAATGACAATGCTGTCCAAGGAGAAACCTTCCTCCCCGGACAGATCTTCGTATTCGGCGGCTTCGTACTGTGGGCCAACTCGCTTGGCCATCTGGAGCAGATCGATAGCTACGCCCCTGGCCATCAGGTCGGATTCGGGAGCTTGAACTACGTCGTGGACGTCCGTGGAGACTTGATCTTCACTGGATTCGAGACCGCGGAAATCACTCCTGATCACCCTGATGAACATGACCTAAATCTGTCATCGGACCACATCCAGGAGATTGCTCCTATAACTGCTCTGGCCTTAGATCCGGAGCATACTGCACCATCCGAGGACGGGAGGCTCAACCCCGCCGCGGAAGCCACAGATTCCACGGCGTTGGAGCTGAACATAGACCTAAAGTCACATGACATCTTTGTCACCGGAACTCCGGACTCGCCCCTGTTCATAAAATCCGAGCCATGCGCACCCGCGGACGCCGAACTTGATCGCTTATCGATCTTTGAGTTTAGTGCTGCAAACATCTTCCAACACTCGCCCTTCGGCGATGTGCTAAACTCGTTAAAGAATCTGTCCCTGGCGGGGGACTCACAGCCGAATTATGTCTGGTTCGAACTGGAGGCTGATGATGGGGGAGAATTCAGCGTCCCACCCGCCACCCACTTCATAGCCACTGTTGAAGACTTAACCGACGTGCTTGATTACAGCTCCGACGACATCAACGGTATGGACGACGATGCCGACGAGGAGCAGGGCCAAAACCCGCCGCTTACGAGACGCTGGACGGCCACTTCTTCATATGACGTATACATGGTGGATACACCTAAAGAAACTAACAACAATGACAAAGAGGATCCAGTTAAGGACAGACCTCCTGAGACACAGCCCCGGCATCGGCATCAGCGGCGCCGATCTAAGTCACGTCGTACAAAAGACGACAACACCGGCACCAGAGAAAATAATACTCCGGACGAAGCCGAAGACAATGAAGACCCTGCCAGGGCAATCTCCGGACAGGACGAACGGGAGGGCGGGCACGTTAGCCCTGGTGAACAGGCCATACACGAAGACTCGGAGGATAGTAATTATCTTCCGCTCTCCGAGGAAGAGGAGAGCCTTGGCAACAAGGAATTCATCGTGCCTGAAGAACCTCTCGAGCAAGAGCGCTTTAAACGCCGGCTAATAGCCACTGCAAGGAGCCTGAAAAAGAAGCAGCTGCAGCTTCATGCTGACCAAGATCTGCTCAATGCTAGATGGACATAAGTCCTGGCCGCCGAAGAATACGACCTCAAGTGCAAATTGTTACCTCAGCTCGATGACGAGGCGCTGGAGCCCGTACCATCATCGCACAACGCGGCCGACCGACCGCCACGCGGTCAGGATAAAGCGGCAACTCAAGCCGAACACCGGACCGCCCCACCTCGCCGTAAAGGCAAGAATAAAACAGCTCGGGTTGTGCATACGACCGTCGACAGGACTTGGACAGTAAAGCAGGACACACAAGATCGATCTATGGATCGCGAGGATGTGCCTCGACACGCGACGACGGCTACCTATTCGGACGTGACAAACCTAGCCACCCCCAGGCCGAAAATTGTAAACAAACTCCATCGGAGGTACGCCGCAGTGTGGCCCAGTATAGAGGCTCCGCACACCCTCTTTGCTTCACAGACGAAGTAATGGAGCATGAATTCCCAGACGGGTTTAAACCCATGAATATCAAATTATACGACGGAACAACGGATCCCGAGGTATGGATCGAGGACTTCCTCCTCCATATCCACATGGCTCGCGGAGGTGACCTTCATGCCACCAAATACCTACCAATAAAACTCAAAGGACCAGCTCGGTACTGGTTAAACAGTCTGCCAGAAAATTCTATTGGCGGCTGGGAAGATTTTGAAGACGCCTTTCGCGACAACTTCCAAGGAACATATGTCCGGCCACCAGATGCCGACGACTTAAGCCACATTGTCCAACAGCCCGGAGAGTCAGCCAGGAAGCTCTGGACTAGGTTCTTAGTTAAAAAGAACCAAATCGTCGATTGTCCGGACGCGGAAGCCCTTGCGGCCTTCAAACACAGCGTCCGGGATGAATGACTTGCCCGCCACCTCGGCCAAGAAAGACCTAAATCCATGACAGCCCTTACTGCTCTAACGACCCGCTTTTGTGCGGGAGAAGACAGTTGGCTCGCTCATAGAAGCAACAGCGCCGACGACCCAGGCACTTCCGAAATCCAAGACGGTAATGGCAAGCCACGACGCAGCAAACACAAAAGTCGCAATGATAACGAAAGATCACGCGACACAGCGGTCAACGCCAGATTCAGCAGTCCCAAATCTGGTCAACGGAAAAAGCCATTCAAGGCGAACAGAGACGGACCATCCAATCTAGACAGGATATTGGATCGACCCTGCCAGATTCATGGCCACCCCGATAAACCAGCTAATCATACCAACATAAGCTGTTGGGTCTTCAAGCAGGCCGGCAAGCTCAATGCCGAACACAAGGGGAGGAGGCCGCCTGACGATAGGGACGACGAAGAGATCCACAAACCAAACACCGGGGGTCAGAAGCAATTTCCCCTCGAAGTAAAAACAGTAAACACGGTATACGTGACACACACCCCTAGAGGTGAGCGCACGAAACACTCCCTCCGTACAGGAGATCATACTACAGCTACCTCAGTCGAACTACACAGCGGCCTTATCGTGCCGCATACCACGTCGGCCACCACGCCACCGGTCTCCATTCAACATGACCGATCAATGTCCATATTGGACTAGCAATTCGGCTTCCGCCATTCGCCTAATATGCCTTTGAAGTGGGTACCGTGCATACATAATTATGCACTTGAAATACCCTGGGCACCAGCGGAAGCACAATACGGGTGAGCCCGCAAAACACCCTACCTTTCTAACTGCCCCTTGTTTCCTTTTTATTATCCCCTCCACAGGTGGCTCAAGGGCCGATCACCCCGAGGACTCCACCAGAGTTCGGGTTCGTACAATCATCCAAGGGTTATTCCTGTCAAGGAATCCCTTAACCGAGGACAGCCGGCGCAGACGTGCGACAGGAGGTCCAAAATAAATTTTTTGTAGACCGAACTCTCTATTCCGAGCCTGTAAAGTGCCTTTATCCTCAGCCTTCGACCCCCTGGCATGTCAAATAGCCAGGGTTGCGGCTTTGTTATAATAATTGGCATATCACTCAGCTCCCAGTAAACATAACTAGTGTCCAGTATTGACTTTTTTCTAGTTGATCCGAATTTTTGCTCCTGCAATTGGTTAACACACACATCTCGGCATACCTCGCCAGGGGCTCGGTATGGGAACAAATGAGTTTCCGGCAAGTCTGAACAGCTTTGTAGCATACTTCGGCGTCGCGAGTTTGGCCTTATATGCATCAGCTCTGAATCATGTCTTGGGTCAATAGTTGGGTTGCCCGGCTCCTGTGCTTGCTACCCTACGTTCCGCTCTATCGGCTAGGGTTGTAAAGGAAGAACTACTGCGATTGTGCTCCCGGTTCATCTGGTCAAGCACCTCAGTAGAGAAAGCCGAAAACTGACTGTCATGATGCGGCGAGAGCTGGTCAACCACTCGACGACTTATTGGAATCTTTCGCGATTCTCTCCGTGTTATATGAATGATCTTTTTCAGATCATATATACAGCGCATCGTACTAAAAATAAGCCGCGTACATACTAGGGGCTATATCGTAGACCCACCATAAAACTCCTATGGCTAAGTGGAAGTGTTAACGCCCTATAGTCTGATTGCCCGGTTCGCCGCATTGTCACCTCCTTCATGGACCAAGACGTTGGGTCAAGAGTGATCAAATGCTTTTCCGAACACCCCCGTACTTCCTACGAGGGGGCTGAAGCCGACGACTGGAAAACTTTCAGATTATATAAAAACGGCCGCACAGGAGGAACAAAAGCTTTCGAGCAAAACATAAAAATAGATTAAATATAAAATTGTCTTTTACAATTTCCTTACACCTCAATCGAATACTATATCTTTTGAGCATTGACCCTCTATCAAGCAGGCAGCCTCTAAGACGTCTTCAAAATAATGCTCCGGTGCGTGATGGTCCTTGCCCTTGGACGGACTCTTCGCCGCAACATCGATGGCCTTCATCTTCCCCCAGTATGTCCTGACACGGGCAAAGGCCATCCGTGCACCCTCAATACACGCGGACCGCTTCACAGCGTCGATACGTGGCACCGCATCAACAAGCCGCTGCACCAAACCGAAGTAGCTATTCGGAACAGGCTCAGTCGACCACAGCCGTACTACGACGTTCTTCATGGCAGCGCCGGATATCTTATGAAGCTCGGCCCATTGGGACATCTGTTCATTCAGCAGTAGAGGGCGCTTTGACGCACCAAATTGTGACCAGAAAAGTCTCTTCGTTGCATACCCCTCTCGCGCTTGGTAAAACTGCGCTGCATCGGAAGAACTCTTCGGCAAGTCTAGAAACTCGTCCGGAGAACACCATACCTGGTTAAGCTGAGCATAGTTCGGATCGCCGAACTTAGTCTGTAGCAAAAAGGGCTTACCAGCCGCAATCTCCCCTGCTTGCCGGATCTCCTCATGGGCCGCTCTGGATTCAGACCGCGGTTCTCTCACCTCTCGTAAGGCCTTCTCAAGTTCAACCGTTTTGGCTTCATTCTCCTTCTCAAGGAATTCACAACGGCTAGTAGCATTTTTCAGTTCGAGCGCCATCGTGGATATTTTCTCCTCGTCTTGGCACCGAGCAGCTTGTTCGGCCTTTAATTCAGTCGATGCCTTTTCGGTAGCCGCATTACGAAACCGGGCCTGCTCCTTGGCCCGGGCCAGCTCCGCCCGAAGAATCTCAACGGCGGCGGCACCATCTGCAGCCATGCATATCCCAGTATACAACTTTCAGTGTCATGCTTATGCTAAAAATATGTATGTGTACAGGCTGCTCCGAATACATACCTTGCGATTCGTCAAGACGCATATTGGTTAACGCAATGTCATCTGCCGCCACATCAAGCTTCCGTTGCAGCTCGGCTACCTCAGTAGTCCGGACAGTCGCCAGGGGAGAAACGGCCTGTGTTCCAATTACATCAGATTGTTACCTGAGCATATCTTTTTGATCCTCCGATCGCTTCCCTTGGGATGGCAATCCGAGTCTCAGGGCTACTATCTATACACAGGTGCATTTTGCGCTTAAGGTACAGTTGGACAAATTATACCACAAACCTCAAAGCCTCTTAGCAGGCTCGTAAAGGATTCATTCAATCCGCTTTTCGCGGACAAAATCTTCTCAACCACCGTACCCATTAAGGTACGCTGTTCCTCTAAGACAGACGCCTGACGCAGCAGGCTCATCAACATATCCGGCGCTTCTGGATCTTCGGAAGCCGCCGCAGGAGTACGGCCTTCCTTTGAAGGAACCCGTTCACTCATCTCCAGAATCATCTCTGGCTGTAAACCGGATAGTCCGGGACCTTTATTGTTGGCCCCCAAACCCCGAGCAACGGATGGACCACCTTCGGGTAAGGTTCTCTTCGCCCCTCGCACTGCTTGTCGGTCGGGAGAAACCCTCTGCGACGACACCTCGAAGTCGTCCGCCCTATTGGGCGAGGAGGACGGGGGAGGCGTATCGCTCTCCATCATCTCCGGGAGAAGGTCTCCTGAGGAAGAAGATTGCTGAGGACAACTATGCGCCGGACTACAAAGATATATATATTAGATGCTACTTCGGTAACAAGGAAGGAGCAGGACATGTTTAAAGCACCCTGCTTCACTTACTATTCGGTTGGAGGCTTGTCCTCATGATGGAACTACGCGACGATGTCGCTTGCAAAGCCCGACCACCCGACGATGGCATTTTGCCTCTCTTGGGAGACCTCCCCTCCCGATCTTCGGGGGCAGCCCTTTTCTTGCCATGGGAGAGGGGACGTTCGCTCCTCCTGCACCTTTGTCTTTGGTCAAAGAAACTTTGATTTCCCCGGACACGATGTTTAATTCATCTCCGGAATAGGGGTCACATCTAGTCTCCCTGTTCTTGCCCTCCTTCATAGGCACCTGGTATGGTGTCGGGGCCAGCATCCTCATTAGCACGGCGTCCGCTGAGTCTTCTGGAAGAGGGGCCGGACACCTGATTCGTTCCACTTTCTTTACCCAGCCCTAGAAAAAGACGGTTTGCTCAATACCAAATTACGGTACGTTTGACTAAAAGGTGTTCGGAAATTGAGTGCTTACCAAGGTGTCCGGATGGTTGCGGTCAAGACCAATATCTTCGGTGGTGTCCGGCCATTGCTTTCATTTCCCGAAAAATAATTTCTACATTCCCTCGTGCGTATTGCCGAGGAAGTGCTGAAGAGTCCGTGGCCCTTCCGGATTAAACTCCCACATGCGGAGAGGCCGTCGCTGGCACGGCAGGGTCCGGCGGACTAGCATAACCTGAATAATGTTGACAAGATCAATGTCATTCTCAATAAGGCTGCGGATGACTTCATCGAGTGATTCCCAGTCCAACCCCTTGTTAATCCATGATGCAGGCCGAATTGGGGGCTGGATCGGAACGCAGGCGCAGCTGCCCACGTGGAACCGCGGGGCTCGGTGATATAGAACCACTCCTGCTGCCATAAGTCGGAAGATTCTATGAAGGATCCTTTTAGCCAAACTGCGCTGGTAAGCTTGCTCACTATGACACCACCGCACTCTGCCTGCTCCCCCTCTATCACTTGCGGATTCACATTGAAGGTATTGAGCCACAAGCCGAAGTGTGGAGGAGTTTGGAGGAAAGCTTCACACGCGACGATAAACGCCGAGATGAGAAGAACAGAGTTCGGGGCGAGATCGTGAAAATCTAGTCCATAATAGAACATGAGCCCCCGGACGAAGGGATTAAGGGCGAACCCTAATCCTCGGAGGAAGTGGGACACAAACACAACCCTCTCGCCGGATCTGGGGGTAGGGATAACCTGCCCTTCTGTGGGAAGCCGATGGAGGATTTCTGCGGTCAGATACCTTGCCGCCCGAAGCTTCGCGATATCCTCCTCTGTGACAGAAGAAGCCACCCATCGGCCTCGACGGCTGGATCCGGACATGACTGAGGCTTGCGGCGATTGAAACCTGGGTGTTGGAACTCGAGGTAGTAAGGATTGAGGAAGAAGCAAGCGTTGAGAAGAAAGACGGGTATGTTCCCGTTTATAAAGGCTGTGGATATCAAACGCCTCCTCCTGAGCCTTAAAGCTTGCCTATTTCCAAGGAGTTGTACCCTAAAGACGGTTGGGTTACCCACGTTCGTGTCGATAAAGAATCCCGCAATAAGGGGACACGATCTCTGCTTTGACAAGACGTGCCAATGGCAACCGCGTCTCGAAACATGGAGCAACAGACGAAAAACGGTTCAAAATTATGACCGGTCAGACGTGATGTCACGTTGTAAAAAGTTGCCAGCGGATTGGACTCGTGGAGTATTATATTCTCTCTCTACGGTTGCGTGTGGTGTGTGTTACAGGTACGGATACAATCATTATGTCCGAAGACAATCTTAGAGTTCGGAAAGGGGAACCCGCCTTGCAATGCCGAAGACAAATCTGCGCGATGGACTACTCATCATTGAAGCCAGGTTCAGGGGCTACTGAGGGAGTCCTGGACTAAGGGGTCCTCGGGCGTCCGACCCGTTAACCATGGGCCGGACTGATGGGCTGTGAAGATATGAAGACTGAAGACTGCACCCGTGTTCGCATAGGATTCTCCTTGGCGTGGAAGGCAAGCTTGGTGACCGATTATGAAGATTCCTCCTTCTGTAACCGACCTTGTGTAACCCTAGATCTCTCCGGTGTCTATATAAACCAGAGGGCTTAGTCCGGATAGATATACTCATGACCATAGTCATACAGGCTAGACTTCTAGGGTTTAGCCATTACGATCTCGTGGTAGATCAACTCTTGTAATACTCATATTCATCAAGATCAATCAAGCAGGAAGTAGGGTATTACCTCCATAGAGAGGGCCCGAACCTGGGTAAACATCGTGTCCCCTGTCTCCTGTTACCATCGACCTTAGACACACAGTTCGGGACCCCCTACCCGAGATCCGCCGGTTTTGACACCGACACTTGTGCATCCAACTCCTTGAACCGAATGTTGTGCGAAATGAGTCCACCATACCTACCTATATGCGGTATTTCCATGCCGTTCCAAGTAAATTTGTATGTGACAACTCTAATTTTCAAAATGAATTTTCTTTTTATGTGCCTGTACCGCTCATGAAGCAGCAGGGGGTGACCAATATTTTCCATGCTAGGTATGTTATTCTCAAGATGAGTGTTTATTCACTTGCCATTGCACGAGAGTGTGGCAGGTATTAGGGATGCCCAGTCCCAAAATGAAAAAAAAATTATATGTTGTTCATAATAAATTCCTTGAAAAGTGTTGGTATGGAAGGCACCCGTGGATACGGCTAGCCATGGATTGTGAAAGAATAGTGGAAAAGGAAATAAACTTTATTTTATGTTTGGGAACCGCCTATGATTTACCTAGTGTGGAAGATATTGGGAATTCTCGTTCGTTTTCGTTGACAGGAAAAACATGCCTCTCAAAATAATTTTATCTCTCAGTTTAACCTTTGAGCTCTAGCACCTCTACAAATCTCTACTTCCCTCTGTGAAGGGCCTATCTATTTACTTTTATGCAATTTTTATTTTTATTGAGTCTCCGTCTTCTCTTATAAAGCACCAACTAGGAAACACTATTGTCATACTTGTGCATTTGATGTAGCTAGTATTTGAGTATGTTTCATGAATGGATCAATGATTGAGCATAATGGGATAGGGATAACTTTCTTTAGCGTTGATATTTTGAAAGACATAGTTGCTTGTTGATATGCTTGAGTATTGATGTCTTCATGTCAAATTATAGACTATTGCTTTGAATCATTCAAGTCCAAATGTCCATGCTACAAAGAAAAGAATATGTGATGAATATGTTAGGCAGCATTCCACATCAAAAATTCTGTTTTTATCATTTAGCTACTCGAGGACGAGTAGAAATTAAGCTTGGGGATGCTTGATACGTCTCCAACGTACCTATATTTTTTGATTGTTCCATGCTGTTATATTATCAATCTTGGGTGTTTTATATACATTTACTAGCAATTTTATATCATTTTTTTGGACTAACCTATTAACCTAGTGCCCATGCCAGTTGTTGTTTTTTGCTTGTTTTTTACTCTGCAGAATATCAATACCAAACGAAGTCCAAATGCCACGAAACCTTTTGGAGATTTTTTTTCTTGTGATAAGAGACCCTGGAAGCTTCGGGGGCAAGCCAGAAGGTGGAATGGGGGCCCACTAGGCACCAGGGCACGCCCTGGTGGGTAGTGGGGCCCACGGGCACCGACCTGACCTAGCTCCGGCTCTATAAATACACTAAAATCCGAAAAACCCTAGGGGAGTCGACAAAATATTTTTTCCGCCGCCGCAAGTTCCAGAACCACGAGATCTAATCTAGAGGCCTTTTTCAGCACTCTGCCGGAGGGGGCAACGATCACGGAGGGATTCTTCATCATCCTTGTTGTCCCTCCGATGATGCGTGAGTAGTTTACCTCAGACTACGGGTCCGTAGTTAGTAGCTAGATGGCTTCTTCTCTCTTTTTGATCTTCAATACAATGTTCTCCTCGATGTTCTTGGAGATCTATTTGATGTAACTCTTTTTTTGCGGTGTGTTTGTTGGGATCCGATGAATTGTGAGTTTATAATCAGATCGATCCGTGAATACTATTTGAGTCTTCTCTGAACTCTTTTATGCATGATTGTTATAGCTTCGTATTTCTTCTCTGATTTATTGGTTTGGTTTGGCCAACTAGATTGATTTATCTTTCCATGGGAAGAGGTGCTTTGTGATGGGTTCGAACTTGCGGTGCTCAATCTCATTGACAGAAAGAGACATGACATGCATGTATCATTGCTATTAAGGGTAACAAGATGGGGGTTACTCATACGTGAGTTTATGTTGTCTACATCATGTCATCTTGCATAATGCATTACTCCGTTTTTCCATGAACTTAATACACTAGATGCATGCTGGATAGCGGTCGATGTGTAAAGTAACAGTAGTAGATGCAGAATCGTTTCGGTCTACTAATTTTGGACGTGATGCCTATATACATGAGCATTGCCTCGGATATCGTCATAATTTTATTTTTCTATCAATTGCCCAACTGTAATTTGTTTACCCACCGTATGCTATTTTCTTGGGAGAAGCCTCTAGTGAAATCTACGGCCCCCCGAGTCTATTTCCTATCATATTATTTTCAGATCTATTTAACCAAAAATACAAAATTACATTGCTGCAATTTTCCTTTACTTATATTATTTTGTGTTCTAATTAGATCTATTTATCAAATCTCATACAATTTAATCTATCTCAATACCGTTGACGGATTGACAACCCCTTTACGCATTGGGTTGCAAGTAGTTGTTGTTTGTGTGCAGGTGATGTTTAGATAGTGTTGCTTGGTTCTCCTACTGGATTAATAACCTTGGTTTCATAACTGAGGGAAATACTTACCTCTGCTAGGCTGCATCATCCCCTTCTCTTCGGGGAAATACCAACACGGATTACAAGTAGCAGGGGCTATTTCTGAATCTTTTACACATTAGCTAAATGACATTCGACTGTATTTCAAATTGGGATCAGTCGATTTTTGAGAGTTCGCCGGAGTGAGTCGGATGGAAGGAAGGAGAAGGAAGGTGCTCACTGGAGGGCTACCCCATTATATATCTTAGGGTTTAGGGTCCGGGCGGTAGTGGTGGCGGGGCTTCGCCGGAGAAAAAACTCGACGCGGGCGGGG
>NC_057808.1:275429424-275430131 GCF_018294505.1 Triticum aestivum
GACCTGCGGTGGGAGTGGTTCATAGGAGGGCGGGGCGGCGAGGCGGTCGCGGGGACCGGCGGTTAGGCCAGTGGTAGGTGGCGGAGGGAGGAAGAAAGGGCAGAGGAAGGTGCAGGAGGTTGAAGAAAGGTGCGGGCCGTTGATTTCTCAACCGACGGTTGAGAAAATCGACTGACCACAAACTTTTTTCAACCGACTGACATATAGCCATGCCCAATCTTTTAAGAGCATCTAAAGCTGGGTTGTGACGCCCGGATAATTAAGCTACAGTAACCCTCTACTAATGATGTCACGTCACCTCGGTTACTGTTGTTAAATTTGCGTTAGTTCAAAATGATTCTAGTTCTAATTTAAAATAAAGACAAACAATGAAAATTTTCAAACTTTAAATTAAAATGTTCTAGAGGTACCAGATAATGCATAGATAATTATGGTGGAGAAACCAAACTTTGATATAAAGTTTAAAGGCTCTAAATTAATTAAAACAATGGCTAAAAACAAATATTTAAATGCCTTCTAAATTTATAGATGTGCAAAATATTTCATTTAGGTACCAAACTTTTTGTGACCGTGTCTCATTTTGCCACTCTAAATATGGAGCCAGTTTTATATTTTGTAAAACTATTTTACTAACTAAAATAAAGGAAAGAGAAACAATAAAAAGAAAAGACAAAAAAAGGCAAAAAAGAACAGGGCCGACCCCCCCC
>NC_057808.1:275430331-275434895 GCF_018294505.1 Triticum aestivum
GCCCACCCCGCGCCCCTGGCCTATATGGCCTGCCCCCCGGCCAACCCTAGCCGCACCATCCCACACTCCTCGATCCCCATCTCTCTCCCTCACTTCCCACATCCGCCGCCACCCGCGTGCTCGCACATATCGCGCCAGGGAGAGGAGCTCCCCGCGCCCGTCCCCTTCGCGAGCGCCTCCTACCGCCGCAAACGCAAGCCGCTCTGGCGATGCTCTGCTACCCTGCTACCCACCGGCTCCCTTCCTCCCCTTCCTCTGCGCCTCCCCGTCGCCCCTGCCCGACTGCCTCGTCACCGGCGGCCCGCACCGCGTCAGCCATCGGAGCAACCAGCCAGCATCACCGGCTCCTCCCGCATGACGCCCGCGTCGTTCTCCATCGTCCGCATCTGCTCGTCGCCCTGCTCACCGTCGCCGCCTCGCCATCGCCGGACCTCCCCGTCTCCTTCCCCGAGCCGTCATCATCAAGCCTTGCCGGCGTACATCTACAACGTGGGGTGAGGACCCCATTCTTTCCCATCCCCCTTCGGTCGCCGGCGACGACCGCGCCTAGCACCACACCTGCCGTGGGTCGCGCCCTCGCACTTTCCGCCACGCCCGCAGCCACGCGCCTGCCCCGGCTTCGCCCCTGCTGTTGCGACTCCCGCGGCCGCGCCCACCTCCGGCCACCGCTGGTCGCCGTCACTGCCGGCCAGGCTGTGGCCATGGCCCTGCCTACTGCTTACTACGGCGCTGCTACTACCTGTTGTCGCTGCTAGTTGCGTTACTGCTGCTGCTCTTGAACTACTTGCTGCAGCCGCTGTTGTTTGCTTTGCCTAAGGCTGCTGTTGCTTGCTCTGGCTAATTCCGCTGCTGCTCCCTGCACCTTGCTTCCCAGCGCCGGCACGTTCTGGCCGCCGCGCCCGTGCGTAGGAGAGCACAACGGCTGGCTGTGTCTCTGGCACGTACAGCCGGCCCTCTAATTAGCATAAGGGTTAATCCCCAATTAAACAATGTGGGATGGGAGTGAAATTTGCTGTAGAGCGGCACGTGCAAAGGGTTCATGTTTAACTGGACAACGTAGCAGTTGTGAGCATGTTAAATGACGAGACAACGTAGCCTTCTACTGTTGGGCCAATGACATGTAGGGCCCGGCCCCAGAACGTTTATATATAAAAAAACAACAACAAACAAAATTAAAAAAAGTAAATAAATAAATAAATATTAAAATATTAATTAATTAATTAACGAATTAATTAATCTTAATTAGGTTGACCTAATTACTAATGAAACTAATTAACCTGTTTAATTAGTCTTAGTCAATGATAGTAGGACCCACGCGTCAGTTTGACCCAGTCAACTGACTGGTTGACTGCTGACGTCGTGCTGATGTCATGCTGACGTCATAAATGTATTTTTAGTATTAAATTAATTCTGTTAATTCTAGAAAATGATTTAAAACTTTAAAAATTAATATAAAATAAATTGTAGCTCGGATGGAAAAACTTTGTACATGAAAGTTGCTTAGAACGACGAGATGACTTCGGATAAGCAGCCTGTTTGTCCGCCACACATCCCTAGCATAGCAAACACGCAACTTTCCCCCTCCGGTTCATGTGTCCGAAAACGCGAAACACGGGGGATACTTACCCGGATGTTCCCCACCTTCGCCGGTATCACCTATCCCTGCGTTAGGCCACCCCTAGCACAACGTAGTGTCGCGTCTTGCTTTGTGTTACATTTGATTGCTATGTTATTTATTGTGTTCCCCTCCGTTAATTCTTTCCGGTAGACTCCGAGATCGCCGCCGATGTCCGTGTGTACGACTACATCACCGATGACCCTTCTTCCTTTGCAACAGAGCTTCCAGGCAAGCCCCCCTTGATCACCAGATATCGCCTATTCCTTCTCTCTACTGCTTGCATTAGAGTAGTGTAGCATGTTAATACTTTCGATTACTCCTATTCTGCTGCATAGCCTGTCATTGTTGCTACAGTTGTTACCCTTACCTGCAATCCTAAATGCTTAGTATAGGATGCTAGTATTCCATCAGTGGCCCTACATTCTTGTCCGTCTGCCATGCTATACTACTGGGCCGTGATCACTCGGGAGGTGATCACGGGCAATCATGGGCATATGCTATGTACTTTATACTGTTACATTACTTATGATACTATTCGGAGATGGGGGCTGAAGGGGCAGGTGGCTCCATCCCGGTAGAGGTGGGCTTGGGTTCCCGACGGCCCCTGACTGTTACTTTGTAGTGGAGCGACAGGGCAGGTTGAGACCACCTAGGAGAGAGGTGGACCTGGCCCTAGTCGGCGTTCGCGCATACTTCAATTAACACGCTTAACGAGATCTTGGTATTTGATCTGAGTCTGGCCACTGGCCTATACGCACTAACCAACTACGCAGGAACAGTTATGGGCACTCGGCGTCGTGGTATCAGCCGGAGCCTTCGTGACGTCAGCGACTGAGCGGCGCACGCCGGATTGGACTGGAACGTCTGCTAGGCTAGGTCTGCTTCCGGGCGCCCACGCAACGTGCAGGTGTGCAATGGGCGATGGGCCCAGACCCCTGCGCCATAGGATTTAGACCGGCGTGCTGACCTCTCTGTTGTGCCTAGGTGGGGCTGCGACGTGTTGATCTTCCGAGGCCGGGAATGACCCAGAAAAGTGTGTCCGGCCAAATGGGATCGAGCGTGTTGGGTTATGTGGTGCACCCCTGCAGGGAAGTTTATCTATTCAAATAGCCGTGTCCCTCAGTAAAAGGACGACCCGGAGTTGTACCTTGACCTTATGACAACTAGAACTGGATACTTAATAAAATACACCCTTCTAAGTGCCAGATGTAACCCGGTGATCGCTCTCACAGAGGGCGACGAGGGGAGGATCGCCGGGTAGGATTATGCTATGCGATGCTACTTGGTGAGCTTACCATCTACCCTCTTCTACGTGCTGCAAGATGGAGGCTGCCAGAAGCGTAGTCTTCGACATGACTAGCTATCCCCCTCTTATTCCGGCATTCTGCAGTTCAGTCCACCGATATTGCCCCTTTACACAGATACCCATGCATATGTAGTGTAGATCCTTGCTTGCGAGTACTTTGGATGAGTACTCACGGTTGCTTTCTCCCCCTTTCCCCCCTTTCCTTTCTTCCTGGTTGTCGCAACCAGATGCTGGAGCCCAGGAGCCAGACGCCACCGTCGACGACGACTCCTACTACACTGGAGGTGCCTACTACTACGTGCAGGCCGCTGACGACGACCAGGAATAGTTTAGGAGGATCCCAGGCAGGAGGCCTGCGCATCTTTCGATCTGTATCCCAGTTTGTGCTAGCCTTCTTAAGGCAAACTTGTTTAATTCATGTCTGTACTCAGATATTGTTGCTTACGCCGACTCATCTATGATCGAGCACTTGTATTCGAGCCCTCGAGGCCCCTGGCTTGTATTATGATGCTTGTATGACTTATTTTATTTTTAGAGTTGTGTTGTGATATCTTCCCGTGAGTCCCTGATATTGATCGTACACGTTTGCGTGTATGATTAGTGTACGATTGAATCGGGGGTGTCACATGAGTGCCTGAAACTTGCATCAAATGCCTGGGTGAATGGCTCGGTCGCTGACCGGTCACAAAAATGCGCCCCAGATGGGTGCGCCAAACGGGCCTCAAACGCCCGGGCTGACCGGCACCCCTCATATCCAGCTCAAATATGGGGCGGATATGGCGGCGCCCAGGTGCGTCCACCACGTCGGTCCCGGCCCACGCTGGACCACCCGACCCCACATATATTCCTCCCCATCCGTTTGTCAGACCAAACCTTAGCCACTTCACTCCACTCCCCTCCGCCACCCAAGCTTTCGCCAGGCGATCTCCGGCCTTCTCCGACATGGCGAGCAGTGGATCCGAGTCCTACAGCTCCAGATCCATCGACTCCAAGCTCATCTCATGCGGCCCTGAGGAGGAGATGGCCGTCCGCCTTGTGATCCGCCGCTCCCGGAGGAGGCCCGTGCGAGGCAGCGCTCGGACTTCTTCCGTCTGCCTAAATGGCGCATGGATCGGGCGCTAGGTGTGCTATCGCTGCCTCATTGGAGGCGGCGCGGCCCGTCTGGCGTCCGACCACGGCGGCGGACACGCAACCCCTCTGTTAGCGCGTTGACCATGGACGCACCATGGGCGTCGTCCGACGCAAACATGGCGCAGCGTGCCCGCCGTGCGAGGCAGTGGGCACGAAGGCGGTGGCAGCCTTCGCGGCGGTGGACGTTGGCAAGGCGGAGTCGCATTCTCCGGGGCCCCATATGGTGCACCACTCCGGGCTACGGAACCGTGTTGTGGTGGATGTCATCGGCTCGTCTCAGGACGGATTCATCATCGATCTGACATCCACCGGCACCGTCCAGGTTACGAGCTCCGACAAGGAAGAGTAGGGTATGGGAAACGGCGGCGCCTTGAGTCCCAACCTGTAGAAGTGAGGGTTGGGAGGAAAAACTCCCCCCAACCCGCACTCCTCTTCCACCCTCGCGCGGGAGGGAAGTTTCATCCCCGCGCCGCGCCCTCCCCATATCCCGCCGTCGTCGCCGCCAACCC